>NC_086301.1:6005769-6173269 GCF_963924245.1 Chroicocephalus ridibundus
GGGACCACTTAACTCAGCTGATGCAAGAACACATCCAGACGCCAAAACCAAGGGCCTTCCTGTCCCTTTCCCCATTTGTCCTTATCAATTTGTGCGCAAACACTCAGAGAAGGGGTATAAAGAGCTCAGGGACATGAGGTTGCTTCCAGCAGCAGGTGCCGAGTCATCCCATTGCCACCAAGGGATGGCAGCAGCATGGCTCTCTGCTCCTCAAGCACTTCACCCCAAGGAGAGGAGGACACCTCCAGGTCCTTCCAGAATATTTCTAATTAGAGTCAGTGAAAACAACGCTCTGGACTCCATTTCTTAGTGGACATGGCTTTCCTTGGCTGTGATGCCTAGTCAATGCCATGCGATGAGCTCCACCAGAGCTTGGACACTACCTCTGAAAGCTTCACAGTGTCCCTTGCATGGGGACAGAGCAGGGAGGCAGCTTTCCCACAGGACTACCTGGAGAAGGAAACTGCTTTAAAGCAAACACTGCACGCATAATTTTTACCTGTACCAGCAGCACAGGGACGATCAGATTGGTAAAATGATAAGAATCACTTGCCCTGGGCTTACAGTGACAGCAGCACCCTCCTGAGCTGTGGTCCAGCTCCCAAGCGCATGGGGGACTTTCCAGTTAGAGGCTTGGCAAATTAATATGCCCCATATGCTGCAGGGGTTTTGCACGCTAAAGGCCTTCCATAGAGTACGTTGCATGAGCAGCCAGAAAAAAACCACGCAGGTGTCGTCCACTGGTGACCCATCACTAGACATCACGCTTGCCTAGTCGTATCTACCCTGAACTTCAAGCGCTCCAGGAAGGATATTCAGCTCCCCCATCCTCCAGGACCTGCCCTGCAGCCAGCGCTTCACAAGTCCTGGATTATTTTGGCTCAGCCATGGAAGCATTGAAGGCTGGCATAAACCAAAGTGACTTTCAGCATTCCCCCTTTCCTCACCAAAACAAAAGCCAACATGAGTTTTCGTGGTGGTGAAACTACTTCAGGCAAGAGCAAGTCATTTCATTTTGGGGTACACGACGGAAGGCAAAAAGCTGGATCCCCCAACTCGGGCCACGGACCACATCCCCTTTCCGCGCCTCCAGCAACGCACTACAGGAAAACCCCAGCACGTTTCCTCCTAAACCAGAGCAAGGACCAGCTCTCCCACCTCTCCAGGAGGGGTTTCTCTGGTAGGCATCTCTCCTTTTTCTTAGCAACGCATTTAAGTAACCCATGGAAAAGGGGAAGCCCTATAAAGTACCATCAACAAGTCACCAACCTGTAGCATAAACGGGACATCACCACCCGCCTGCTGCTTGCAGCCCCCATAATGCATTTTTTACGGCAAACAAATCCAAGTTTTAGCACCACAGAAAACGCCTGGCGGCCGGGGAAGGGGTGACCCCATTTCTTCCTACCCTTCACAAGATGGGTTTTGCCTTTTCCTTCCAGCACTCTGCCTGCTACGGCGGCGGCAGAGGTGGGGGGGACGATGAGAAAGTTGCTCTGTGACATTCATGAAGTGCCTGCTGATGGAGAGCTCTGTTTACCAAGCCAGCTGGGGAGGGACCTACCATCCGCTCCCGGCGTGTAGGAGATCAATACTGTAATTGGGCCTGTTTGTAGCACATGAACTATTGTAGCAAGAGGGGGCAATGCGAGGAAGAGGTGGGGGACACCAGGATGGCTTAGCGGGGGCTTGCTGCCCTCTGCCGTGCTGCGGCAGCGCGGGGGAACGTGGCCTCCTCTGCGAGCTTTGGCAGGAGTGAGGGTGGTGGGGACGGGGCTGCACCCCCAACACACCAATAATATGGAGAATTAACCCCCACCCCTCCATCTGCAAGCCCTACAGACCCAAATACCCCCCCTTCCATCCCAGATACCTGCAGACCCCCCGCATCCCCCTCCGCAGGCAGCTACTGGGTTGAGTCCCTTCATGCCTTTCTTTTTTTCTTTTTTTTTTTTTTTTTCCAACTTCAATACAGATTTAACGCATAGGAAATCACAAATAAACCTTCAAAGTGATTGCGGTGGCAGGGGGGGGAGGACGGGAGGAGGGAGAAAAGAAATCCGTCAGCTGCTCGGATTTGGAGGAAATGGAGAAAATGAAGTGTTACAAGTGGCAGTAATCAATAAAGCATCAGGAGCCCAACACCGAGACCTCCGCTCAGCCTTGGGAGTGCAATTAGACAGCTAATGATGGGAAACGTCCCCAGGGGAACGGGCCCCCCTCCCATGTCCATCACACCAGGTTAAAGGCTCCTTGCCAGTGTTTGTGAGCGGGTCCATCCACCAGCCCACAAGAGGGAAAGAGCATTAGCTCCGTCTTGCGGAAAATAAGTCGATGGAGGGTCCTTTCTGTCTCCGGGAGGATCCCGAGCGCAGGCATTTCACCTGAGGAGCCACCTCTGAGGAGCCTGGCCTCCCCAAGCAGCAAGTCTAGCTTCCAGAAGTAATCCTAACCCTCCTTCCCACCTACAGGGGACCGAAGCGCTGAGCCGCTTCGGCTCCTCACGCCTTTTTTGGGATGCAACAAGCAACGCCAGACTTCAGGTGTGCTCAAAGAGCCCAAGCGCTGAGTTTTGGGCAAGCTTGGATCAAGGCGAGGTGCCACCACCACCCAACCAGGCTCCCTCCTGCCCGGACGGTGGATGCTGAGCTGCGGGTGCCTGCGTGGGCACCGCCTGCCATCTCCTGGGCAGAGGGAAGAGAGCATGGGGACTCTTCCCCAGGGGCTTTTTTGTCCCCGTTACCATTACAAAGCCTTTATCCCCCCATCCACGCACTCCCTGCTCCCCTGATGCAGGCAGCATCGCTTCGGAGGTCACCAAGCTGGCTGTACATTTAAGTGAATTATTCATAGGTCAGTATCAAATATTAAAAGCAGAGTTATATTGACATATTCTTTGTATATCCAAGAGCACTTTCACCAGTAAATTGCTCTTTCCTTTTTTTTCCTCCTTTGGGCTGTTTCCTCGGCCGCCCAAGGGCCTGCTGATGATGTCTTGCTGTTTAATTGCACCTTTTACACTCCCCCGCGCTCTGTCTCTGGGCGGGGATCGGTTGGACCTCGCTGGGAGCACAGAAATCATCCAGGCTGTAAATTTCTGGTCCTCTCCAGCCAGGAGAGCCTGCACTCCAGCCTCTCCCGCCTCCCTCGCTCAGCCTCAGCACTCTCAGGAGCAAATCCCGCTGCCAGGATTTAAGGGAAATGTGGTCTCTTAAGCACTGCACCTTAGAGATGACAAGGTCTTCTGCTCTCCCCTACCGGAGAAGTCCAGAGGAAAGCATCTACACCATCACCTATTCCAGCTGCTTCTGGTTGCCCCTGCGCCGCCACCCCCCAGGACTTCGCTGCTGCGAGATCTCAGCTCTGTAATTCCCAAAATCCCACCGTCATCCCAAGAAAGCACCCCAGATCCTGCTCACGGAGCTGGCTGGAGTCACCTCCGCTTCCACCCCAACAGGGTCCGCGCCTGCCTTTCCTCCTCCCCCAGCACCTGCAGAAGCCTCCGGAGAAGGAGGGAGAAGGAAAAGGGAATACATGAATACACCAAGCATCATTTCCATGGGAATCTGCGATGCAGATGGGCTTGGGGAAGCCAGTTCAGCCGGAGCATCGCCCGCTCCTGGCTCCGAGGGATGGATCCAGACAGCAATGCCTGCTCCCAGCAGGACGGGAGGGGAAGAGGCGGAGAAGGAGAGGGCACCGGTGAGTTTGGCAGCTTTTGCACAACCGGGACAAGGAGTTTGCCTCTTCTTAACAGGGCCACGTCTCCTACGGAGATGCTCCACCGCGGGTGTCACGCTGTGGCAGGCGGAGACGCGGCACCAGCCACTTATCGAAACATTAAAGTTCTCCTAAGCTGCCGAGTTAATTCCTCAAACGCCCTTTCAAAGGGCTAGATAAATACAATCTGGGAGCATCTCTGCTCCCTCGGCTCACATATCTTTAGTCGGGCAGAGAGATAACATTTCATACAGATTGAGACAGTTTAAGCAAAGGTTGCTGGCTAACCTTTCCAGCAATGGCTGTTTCCAGCGCTCCGGTTTCCCTCCCCAGCAAAGAGACCTGGTGTAAGCCCAGCCGCTGCCCACGCAAGCGCTCCCAGCAAGCAATGGGAGGATGCTGCCTCCCCATAAACTGCTATTTCCAAGCATTACGAGTCAGCACCTACGTTTTTTTTCCCCAAGTGCTGTGACACCGACGGTTCCAGGGTGAAGTGTTGGTGCGGTTCGCTCCAACTCAACCTACCAACTTGCCTTTATCCAGTTTTTAGTTTCTGTGCTGAAGCCAACGATAACATCTTTTTCTCCCAGTGAAGACCAGTCCAGTCCATTCAAAGTCTACGAGAAAGGCTGGAAGTCCTCTCCACAACCCTGCTTGCAACCTCACCTCTGCAATGGGAACTGTGGACTGCCCTGGCTTTGATTTGGACTGGGCTCCAAGCTCATCCCTCAAGCTCTTCCCAGATGCAGCAAGACACGCAGGGCCTCCGCCGAGCATCACAACCCCAGCAGGACCCGGGGAGACGATCTGCATCTCAGCAATACCCAAGCACAGCCCAAACCCAGCTTTCAAGCCTCGGAGAGTTGAGAAGCGTTTGGAACGAGGGTTTTAGCTGAAGCTGTCAGCTGCAGGGCCCAAGTAGGACACGCAGTCCCGTCTCGGGCTCCGCTGCTTGGCTGGGATGGGCTCGAAGCGCAGCAGAAGTTGTTCACTGTATCGCTCATCTCACCGGCCCTCGCCATAGCAGCCCTCAGGCAAACAGGCAGCACCAGAGCAAGATGGGGAACATCTCGAAACCCATGGCTGGCAAGGGAGGGAAGGAGGAATACTGGCAAATGACAGAGCCCTTATCTTAATTACAGGCTTATTTGCATTTAAATGAAGGTTATTCTATAATTACCACCAAATGTTTTGTGTTGCAGCTGAAATACCTCTCCATGGGCTGTCAAGCTCCTTCCCATTTTCATTTTCTCTTGCCATTCTTCTGCTTTCTAATCAGCTGGCACAGGCGGGGAGGCATTCACACCGCCCAGCTCCACCGCAGCAGTGCCAGCCTTCGGGGAGGGGGCCTGGGGTACCACCGCAGCCCGGCATCCCTCCCGGCGCAGAGGATGCAGCTCCCCGGCTCTCTCCCACCGGCGCCCATCACGGGGGACGAGCGGGTCCAACGAGCGGGACACCGATTTTTGCAGGCTTCAGAGCAAAACCCAAGCAAGTTTTCCCTCTCCGTGCACACACGCACGCGCACACACACACAATTAACTCCTCAAACCTGTTGCCACAGGGCGCTGTGAAAGGCAGAAGTGCCGGCAAGGTCACCAAGACATCAAATTCAGGGAGAAAAAGGGTTTGGAACAGGGGCTGAATCTCACATCTAGCTCAGGAAGTCCCTAACCCTCAGGCTGCTGAAAAACCAGCATCCAAGGATGTCTCCAGCTTCTCCTGCCTGTTTGTTGTTGATGGTTATTCCTGCAGGCAGGACGGAGACAAACCAGAACCCGGGGAGGGATGTTTGCACCGTAGCTAGCACTTCCTCGCAATAGATAAAGCGCTCCCATAGAGAAAATAACACCCAATTACATCTTTCAAAACAATCACAGTGAACAAACCCATGCAAATGGCCAAATTAAGGCTGAATGAGAAGCCTTCTGCTATTTCCTAAATTGCTACACCTTTAATCAAGCTCCTTTAACAATCTCTCGTGAACGTTTTCTCCACGCAGCCAGGAGAACCGCATTAACCAACCGGCCCATACGGGGATGAACAAGACGGCAGCTATTAGAGCCACAGCAGAGTCTCCTGTTTATGAGCCGGTAGTGATGAAAACAGACAGTTATCTCCCGCCAGACCCATCACGCCTCTCCCTGCTCTTCCCCACCGCTGAATCTCAGCTTCTGCACAGCCTCCGCATCCCCCCGCCAAACTCCAAGTCTCTGCCTCCATCTCATGGAGAGACTTGATCTCTTCAGCTCCATTGCGAAGTTACTTCTTTTTTTTTTTTTTCTTTTTTTTTTTTTTTTTTTTTTTAAAAATAACAGACAAAATCCATCCCCTTCTCCCCCAGTTTCATATAGCCCGAGGCAGGCTTACAGCATGGAAATTTTTAGCCTGAACAATTATCGCTTGGCAGAGAGTTAACTCGCTGCAAACGGGATCTCGTAACGGGCAGCCGCGGCTATAAGCAACTTTGCTGGCTCCATTTGAAGCAAGCTCCATACCTCGGGAGAGATAACCACTACCCCCAACCCCCCCGCAGTCCGTTTCACAGCTATTTATGTTTAATAAGAGGCAGCACCGGCAGCATGGGAAATCAGCAGCGTGTCCGCGATGCAGGCTGGGTGCCCATGCACACGCCAAACCGATTCATCTTATTCCTCCATCACACAGACAGGGGAGAGATAGAAGGGCAAAACCCTCCAAACAAGCCCCAGTCCTGGCACTATAACCATCTCCTCTGTTTTCTCAGCAACCCCAGCAAGGGATGCAAAAGCCACAGCTCCCACTGCTACCCCACCACGGCTAGGGCTGCCTGTCGGGTATTTCTCCAGGCAATTGCCATAGTTGAACACCTTCGTTTCATCCTCACACCTTCATTTCATCCTCACTAACAGCATCCAGGCCCCAGACACGGTTATTTTTTGATCACGGAACCCACGGTGCCAGCAGACCCCAGGGGAGGATGCTCTTCTTGCAGCCCAGTTGCCCCTGGGTTGCACAGCAAGACTCGGGGAGCTTTTGAGGCACCCCTGGGAAGCCGCAGCTTCTACATTTACTTGGGGTTTTGAGTGGGGTATTTTAGATGCAGAAGCCTACGTCCATGAAAACTCAATATCCTTAACTTACAAGATCTGAAAGGTCTCTCGTCCTCTTCCCATGGCTCCCCAGCCATAGTTCCGTTAGTCCACACTGATTCTCCCATCTCTAGGTTGCACCAAGACAAGACGAACCTTTAGCCCCGGCTTTCCTCACGGATGCCACGCGAAGCAGCCCTGTCACAGGGGATCTCACAGGGCTGGTGATGAGGCTTCAGCTAGGGACTGCCTGGCATGTAGTCACAGAACCACAGAATGGTAGGGTGGGAAGGAGATCTGGAGATCATCCCGTCCAACCCCCGGCCAGAGCAGGGTCACCCACAGCAGGTGGCACAGGAACGCCTCCAGCTGGGTTTGAATGTCTCCAGAGACGGAGACTCCACCACCTCTCTGGGCAGCCTGTGCCAGGGCTCTGCCACCCTCAAAGTAAAGAAGTTCCTCCTCATGTTTAGGTGGAACTTCCCATGGTCAAGTTTGTGCCCATTACCCCTTGTCCTGTCACCAGGCACCACTGAGAAGAGCCTGGCCCCATCCTCCTGACACCCCCCCTTGAAGTATTTATGAGTGTTGATGAGGTCCCCCCTCAAGTCCTCTTTTTTCCGGATTGAAGAGACCCAAATCCCTCAGCCTTTCTTCACGAGAGAGGTGTTCCAGTCCCCTCGGCATCTTGGTGGCCCTTTGCTGTCCCCTCTCCAGCAGTTCCCTGTCCTTCTGGAACCAGGGAGCCCAGAACTGGACCCAGTGCTCCAGTCACCATCTGTTAATGAAGGGACGGGATTTGCCTGGTGTGGAGGTGGAGCTGTGAGGGGTATGAGGTGGAACCAGGACCTGCTTCGGGAGATGCTACGGACACTGGAAAGTAGACACAGCTGCAGCAAGGCGTGTTGGATCTCACCAGCTGCAGCTCAGCCCCCCTTGTAGGGTGGTTTAGACAGGAAAATATCTGCTAGGGGAACATCAAGACCATCATCTCCCCACCCTGAGGGTACGAGCAGCTAACCGAACCCTTGCCCTGCCAGCAGCAAGGGCTCAGAGGGGTGAAGATGGGTCTGAAATAAATCCTTAACACACAAATCTATGCGGAATGAGACATCCCTGTGCACTGAAGTCCTCAAGCCCTGGCAGAGCCCGGACATCTTACACTGGAGAGTCAGTGCTACGCTTGCCCTCCGCTGTCAGGGGGATTCAGTATAAAATGAAACTCTTCTGAGCTTCTAATCTAGTTTAAAATCTCTTCCAAACCTTCCCTCCGCTGGAAAAAGAAAAAAGAAAAAGGAAAAAAAAAAGGCAAGAAACATCGCATCTCTCTTCCTTCTCCATCTCCCTCCCCTCTGCCTTCAAGTGCTCCTTGGAGTGTCTCTGCGGAATCATGTTTATATGCAGTGAGTGCTGTTGTTAGTTAATAACATCGCGATCGCTGAACCTCCCTAATGAAAGAGAGAGACAACATAAACTGTCATTTCAAACAAACATGCAATCAGGGTACCAGCGGCTCTGAAAATATTATCTTCCCCAATTTCACGGGCTTCATGCAGGAAATAGGCTGCTTTCATGGAGATTCGGGTGCATCGCGCCTCACGCGCGGGATTCGGGAGCGGGCTGGGAGCGGTGGGGACACATTAAAGCCATGAAATTGGCTGGGCTATGAAGGAGGAATTGTTTTAACAGCTGGAGCCGGGAAGGACAAATAACAGCAGTGATTATATCTTCATTGCTCATCGTAACCAATGCACCAGGCAACTTGTAATTAGACTGTGAAGAGCTGAAGGTTTGACAGCGAAGGCTTTGAGATCCCGATTAGACACAGCACATTTTGTGCCTGCCCCATGGCCACCCGGCCCCTTTCAAGGGGGAAGAGCAGAGCTCAGGTCAGGCGCTTGGGTGCTGCTGCAAATGCTGCTCGACCCGCACAGGAGCAGTGCTCGGTACGCCGCGGCCATGCTCCCCACTGCTTCCTCCTCCCCACACTCACAACCCCCACTTCTGTCTTCACAGCCCTAGAAAAACCACAGTTTTCCAGCTCCGAGAAGATCTCCAGCTGATACAAAGCTTTAAGCCTACAGAGCAATGCTGACTTAGAGCAGCTACTCATCAGCTCCATGCTTAACGTGCTTTGAAGACCTCAATCTTAAACATCGACTCTTCTGGATAGCCATGTTATGGATGAGAACTGTCTTTTCCATGCCCAGGAGACTCCTCTAGGTTCATAGACCCATCAATGAGGGTTCGGCAAGCCACTGGAGCTTGGAGAGCTTGGGAGAGCGTGGCTGAGGATGGATTGCCTTCCCAGCCACCACCCACCTTGCTCAGGGCTGATGGGAGCAGGAGGAGATCTGCCTGGGCTCACCTGAAGCTGCCTTCATCATCCATCCCATGGGAGCCAAATCCAGAATGGATTGGCCTTGGGGACCCATGGTCCGACACTGTCTTTTGGATCTGCTTGGACAAGACTATCTCTTTCTCATACCAGCCAAAATTAAATCCTTTATGGTCCTTCTGACAGCCTGTGTGTCTGCACAGCCTCCCCAAGAGACACCTACCCTGAACAGAGCGGGGACAGAGACCGAGCCAAGACCTCCACAGCGCTGTCCCTTGACTCTTTCCCCTCCATACGCACCGTGAGGGATCCATACACACTGTGAGGGATCCCTCTGGAAAGCAGGATTGGAAGATGAAGCCTCCTCTTCCTCCTGATGCCATCACCGCCGAGGTGAGCGGAGGAGAACCACCATGCCTCAGCTTGGAAGCGAAGGCCGTTCCCCACCACTCAATTGCTCTGATGGAGCTCGAGGAGAAAAACGTAGACAGAAGGGGCTGAGTTTTCCCTTGCAAAATAATTATTTGGGCAACCACGTTAAGAACAAGCACCTTAAAAAACCCAAACAAACAACAAAAAAACCCAAACAAAAACACTAAGCTGAGATTTTCTGCTGGTTCCCTCTCCGGCCATCACAGGATGGAAGGAAAACAGGGTGAAAACAGCCCGTCCCCAGCCACACGCCAACGCCTAAGAGCGGAGGTAGCGTTAAGGGAGGCAAATCGGAGCAGAAATCTCTCCCTGCAGGTAAAGGAGAGGGCTAATTTCCCCCCAACCTCAGCGTTTATAACAGACAACCACCAGGACTCAGACAGACCTCGTGGGAGAGCCGCCCGGGAGGTGACAGCGCTGCCACCGACGCTTGGCAGCCGCATTCCAATGAAGTTTAAAAAACTCTTCTGACATTTAAGAAAAATCAACAAGCATCTAAAAGTGACGAGGGGACCAGGCACATAACTGGCTGAATGTCACATTTAAAGCTCGAAAGATAGCAGCTGCTTTATCTGCTAAAGCAGGTGGTTGGAGTGGTAAATAAGGCACAGAGGGCCAGATTCTGCTCCCGCACCTGCATCCCTCCGTTGACGGCGATGGAGCGACTCTGGATTTGCACCAACGTGACAGACAGCCAGAATGGGGCTGGAGAGTCTATTAAACTTTAATACTTCTGAGCATCAACAACGCGCGTGCCACCGGCCCCCTGCCTTGACTCGAAATATCGACACAGGCCACAGCCACACCAGTAAAAATTTATTGATTTAAATTGGCAGTGCCCTTTTTGAATCGGTTGTCGCTCTGACTGATGTACAGATATGAGCAAAAGGACATTTGAAGCATTTTAATGCACTTTTTACTGCGTTATCTCTCACCATGATCTTAGCTGCTTCATGGAAATGACTCACATAGCAAGTAGAAGAACCCAATGTAATTAACGACCTGGCAACTCTATAATGATCCTTTCTACATAAAAAGGTCTTCCCTATGCTATGAATAGACTTGAAGTAATTTATTGCAATCCATATAAAGATGAGACTGCTTTGACCTTGGGGATTTTCTTTAAGTTTTTTTTTTTTTTAAACAACCATAATTGCTAAGAAGATTTTAAGTGATAGCAGTTTAAAGAAAATTTTTTAAATGCGATGTGAAAAGTGAAGAATCATCACGCACAGCCTGCAGAGAGAATATTAACAAGCATCCTCCGTATCACTTAGGGATGAGGTTTCGAGACTAAACAATAGATTTCCCTCCATTTCTTACGGGCACGACTCTAATCCTCGACACACCGAAGCAGAGGCGCAGTTTTACTCCCCCAAGTAGCTCCCGGGAAACGAGGAATACGCAGGAAAGCCGGTGGGGAAGCCAAGAACAAGCAGTTTCCCTGCATTCCCCAGGCTGTCCCGTGAAGTCGATGATTTGCCTTTTACGCACCCAACGGAGATGAACCTCAGTTTCGCACAAATTTAGCCCAAACGCCCAACTCTAACACCGACACCGTGGGAGCAATCCCCGGGCGTTTGCGATTCTGGAGCTGTCTTGGGTTGAGCGACACAGGACTAATTTGTCTTCTAATGCTGGGGAAAACTCCACTTTTGGAAGACTCTAGTGTCCAAATTTGGGAAAATACTTACTTTATAGCCAGCTAGGCTATGTGGGATTCAAGGTCTCAGTGTTTTCAAGCCTTGCCAAGTGCGGGGATGAGGAGCGAGACCTGGGCACTTGACCCAGGCTGGCCAACAGGATTATTTCATACCATGAACGGCACATTCTATACAAACTGGAAAGTTTGCTGCGTAGTGTCTCGCTCCCTTGATGTCGGTGGTCCAGAGAAACTCCTTGCCCCGGTGCCGGAGCCCTGAGCGCTTCCCTTCCTCCCAAAGCCATTGCACTCACAGTGTCCAGCATTTACTGTCCACTGCTGTGAGCGCACGGCTTCCTGCTGGTAGAATTGGCTGAGTAAAATTATTGTATGTCTTATATTAGTATCAGGATTAATAAAAGTTCTTTAGTATTGTTGTTAATTATTTAGCCTTGCCCTATTAAATCTCTCTATATTTCAACCCTTCTGTTTCCTTGCTTTGCCCCATTCCCCTTTCCAGGTGGGGAGGGGTCATCGGGTGATAGAATAATTGTCTAAACGACAATAAGTTATTATGGGTTTTCTCAAATCACAACAGAGCAATGCCCGGACGTTTGCCATTCTCGTGCCCGGCGCTGCGGCGAGCGGAGGAGTTGGGTTTGAGGCTGACATGACTAGGAAAGCCCGGCACCCCAAGGCTTGTGGGGCGAGGAAAGGGGTTCCCAGGGAGCGTGAGAACTAGCCACGGTTTTCCCTCCTGGCATCTTCCTCATACAAACACCTCCTCTCCCCCATCCTGCGCAGTCCACACATCAGCGCTCCTTATATTCAGATGGGGCTCAACCACGATTTACTGCGGCGGGGCTGTCGGTAAAGCGTTAGCTTTACATCCAGCATCATAGCTTCATATCGGCTTTTACTGTTTGCAGTAAAGCCTTTACTCTTGCCATCTTGCTAACACCTTGCCTGCCCGGGCGCGTTGCTTGCTTTCCCCTTGTTTCTCATTTCATCCGGCTGGCGCCTCTTTTACATCCCCCAGTCCCCTGCATTTTCACAGGGAAAGCCATCATAGGCGGGTGATTTAAGCAGAAGTCGAGTTCAGTCTACCAGGGCTCTTTTCAAGGGCTTTGAGAGACAGGGACACCTGGGAAGGGGTCACATCACACGCTGGATTGGTTGTGGCAGGACATCTAACAGGACGTGCTCGAGTGACTCCCACCCTTTGAAGTCCCCGGCGCTGTTTTGATTCCTTTCCCAGAGCTTCGGGGCCGTCTCGGTCACAGGGAAACACGTTGAGCGAAGGAATAAATCTGGCCCAGGAAAAAGGGTAAGTTGCAGGTCTGACTGGAAAAAGCTGGGAAGGAACCGCTTTCCGTCAGAGAAATGAGATGTGTTGGAAGTGAAACACTCTGCAGAGCCAGGTCTTTTTCTGCAGGAATTTCATTTCACAGAAGAGGCGGGGGGGGAACCAACCAAACCATAACACCCAACGAGTTTGGCTCATCCTGACTTGATACTCCTCAAAACCCAGCATTTGCATTCTTTGTTTCAAAACAACTTTAACCTCAGCCTCGTTTTCCCCTCACTTGTTTCCCTGTTGTGCTTTGTCAAGTAAGACATAAATAAGCTCCCGCACAAACAAGATGTGTTTCTGCCTGTTATGCTCGGGAGGGGGTTGGAAACCCAACGTTTCGCTCCCATTGAAAACAAAGCCCCCCATCACCAAAATTCACAGCCGAAGTCAGAATTTTGCCGGTGGAAGGGCATAAAAATATCTACATGGTTCAAAATTCACGCCTTGGATGAGGATAGAGGAGTCGCCCTTTCCACCACCGCTTGGAATATTCAAGACGCATCGAAACGACTACAGCAAAACCACAGTTTGTTTCACTTCTAGGCTAAGTTTTATCATCTTAAATATACAGGATTAATTTTTTATATGATTTAAGCTTTAATTAAATGTGAGAATTATATTTAAGAGAAACAAAAGAGAAGCGACAAGTTGATACCCACTATTTTGGTTTCAAGTCACTTAAAATGCTGGTGGGTGCGATCAGACTCAGCAGGAGCTAAAAAGCATCTTCCAGAAGAAAGTTATATGTCAAAAAGAAATTCCCCCTACCGTCCCGCTTCCTATTGACTATCAGATCACATCACTTACAATCGCTACCGTATCTCACATTAAAAAATTAAGTCCATAACCACAGAGAAACATCTACCCATTTCTTTTATAGCTTCTTGCCACAACGAGCTATATATCTCCATTATCACGGCGCTATCGCCAACACACAATAAATCCGAGCTCGCGTCATAAATAACACTTTCATGTAACGAAGTTACGCTTAGGAGTACAGGCATAAATTAACACTCCGCCATGTAACTCTAAATAGTGTTTTAGGCCTTGTCAGAAACCAATTATGCAAAATATCCTCCTCGCGAAGATCCGCCGGTGATACTTCAAGGCATTACCTCATTTCAACCACCCCTGGACAAGGCGCGGGGCTGTGAATCAGGGCTGAGCTGGGGGATGCTCGGATGATTAAACCCTCTGAAGTCATCTCATTTACTGACATCATCGCTTGAAAGCATCTGTACGCCTTCCAAAAAAAAAAAAAAATTCTAATTTGTCCTTTCTACACCGGTAATGAAGATGCCTCCACCCAGATCCAAGCCCGTTATCCCAAGTCAGTGAATATCCCGAAATCTAAATAAACAGAAGGGACTAGATTTGTAAGGTTTAATAAAAGATATTGCCAATAAAGCTGGCGCTGCCTCTGTCTTTACACCATTTTGGCCGCAGCCCAGAGGACTACAACGCAGCCTTATTTCAGCCAGGGACCGAGGCACACGAAGATTAAAACACCTTTTCTCAAGGTCACACGCAACCCGGTGGGGAAAAAATGAGAAGCATCCGTTATCTTCCCATCCCAGGCCGGAGAGGCGAAACTGGAACCAGTCAGAAATCACTGGCTGGCTGTAAAAATCTTGGCTGCTTTCCGTTCAAGTGAGGAACGGGTATGAAAATCCCGAAGGATGTTTACTAAAGTCCCTGGCAATTGTTTAGCAACACGCATTTAATCTCCCCAAACACCTTCTCCCTAAGAAACCGGCAGTTTTGTTTTCCTCCCCCGACCCTCCGCCTCTTTATTGTGATGCTCCTGCCTCGCCCATTCAGATTTGAAGATTTCCGGGATTCTCCCCAAAACCGTACGTCTCCCCTTGACCCGCGGGCACTTCTTTTGGCCAGCTGTAGCCACCTCCTCCCGGCCACGCCGGCTGCTCGCGCCTCCCTCCACTCGCAAGAGTTTGCGGCAAATCTGATAGCAGATGTGATTTCCAGCTGGGTCTATAGACCGACCGCAGCAGGTTCATTAATAACAATTATTAAGTGCTTTATGTTACAAATTAGGCCTGTAGGAATACAAAAAAATATCCAGCCGGTTGGTTTACTGTCTCTTGTCGGAGGGGACTGTAAATTCCCATTATCACAACACTATCACCACGGCAAAGCCGGTAGAGGAACTCATCGTAAATAAGGCTTTAAAATAGCTAAATCATCACTGGATGCCAGAGCGTAAGTTAGTACCCACCGCAACGCCAGGGAAGGCACCGGCTAACAGATTCCACGCATCCTCCAAACGCACAGATTTCTGGGAGTCGCATGGAGAGCATCCTCCTCTCGCCGCTTCCCAACGCCCACAAACGACAGCCACGTTGGTCTGGGCATTTTGCTTCACATATTATCAACTTTACGCCAATAACCTTTAGGAATTGATAGGTCGGGCAAGAGAGGAGCCGGTAGAACGAAGCAGGGAGGGAATAAATCGCGCCCAGCCGTGCCCTGAAGAGCCGCAGATACCCAGGCAGCCAACACGGGCTGGGAAACGGGGTTTGCTGCGCGACAACAGGAGGCCAGGCGAGGAAAATAAAAAGTTCATTTAATTCTTTCATTCCCCACGCTACGGGACAGCCTGCCCCGGAGGGATGAGAAGGCAGAGCCGAGAAGCTCCTTCTCCTCCATCCTCCTACTCATAAGCTTCAGCTCCCCGGCGCGTGGCACAACGGCACCACGAAAGAGGCCAAAAAACTCAAAGACAGAAGAAACTCAGCATCCTGCCCGTAAAGAGAGATAGGGGAAAAAAAAAATAAAAATTTCCTCTCTCCTCACCCAACAGTCCCCTACTTTGTTCCATAAAAGCAGTTTTTCCCAGGGATGCTGGCTCCTCTCGAGGGCGCGCCGAAGGTGCGGCGGACGTGAATAAAACGGATCCGTGCGCACAAGAAGAGACGCCGAGGCCACGGATGCCACCAGGGGTATCTCAGGCGTTTATTTTCAGCGGCTTCTGCCCGGGGCTGGATGCGAGGCAGCAGAGAAGAGGGAGCTTATTCATCCCATTACTGGGCCCTAGAGGCATCCAGTTCCCCCCACCATGAAAATTTTAATAAAACCAGTGCATCGACTTTCAATTAGAAGGCCGTAAAACGGTTCATTTTCATCTGTTTGTTGCACAGTAACACAGATCCTCGGGAGAAAACAGCGCCTTTTCCAGACTGTCTGCGACGCAGAGAGCATTAATTGAATATTCTGTTGAAACCACCTTCAATTAGTGCCTCCGAGTTTTGCATGACATTCATCACTGCAACTCGCCCGATTCTGCATGCGGCACGTTTGGGGTTTTAGCGATGCGCGCATCACATTAACTCGCAGCGTTATCCCGAAAATAACAATTTTATTTGCTAATGAGATGCTAGCCGGTGGTGGGTGGGCTGCCGCACCAGGCAATGGCTTCCCGGGCTGGATGGCGTAAAGCAGAATGGGTTCCCCAGCCGCAGAATAACCAGCCTTGATAATAAATTCCTGGCCCTAACTCAAACCACACCATTGCTCTTCCCATTTCTCTGCGTGGGTAAGTCGAGGCCAACCCTACGGCTGCTGTTATAACAGAGACGCAGCACCCTTCACTACAGTTCCCCCAACAGTCTGGAAACCAAGATTAAATGCATTCACATCCCAGATGGGATTCAAGCTATAGATGTTCGTCCTACGGAACCTGGGGCACCGTCAAGCCCTAAACGTTATTTTTTGGCCATTTTTTCGGAAAAAGTTCAAGCCGAGTGTCGGCCAGGAGATAGATGCGAGGTCAAAAATCCCACTCCAGTTACGACTTGTGCTGGCTGCAAGCCTCAGCCACGCCGAGGGAGGGCTGAAGCCGTCCATCCCTGGTCTGATTTCTCCCAAGAACCGAAGGAATTTTGCCGCAAACGCTGTCCCGGACTCGTGCAGCTCAGCCCTGCGATGCTGCTCTCCCCTCCCCTCGCAGGCAATTGCTCAGCACGACGCTGGAAAATATTCTGGCGGAAAGGTGCTTTCATCTTTTCCTCCAAAAAAAAAAAAAAGAATAAGCACTTTTTAAATTTTGTATGCATCTCTGCTGACTGGGGGGGATATTTTTCTGCTGAGTCCTAACACGCGACGACCTGCTTTCCGCTCGTTTCAGAGTCTCCCCAGACGTGGATGCGAAAAGGCAGAGGGGAGCCAAGGCGTTTGTCAGGCACCAGGAGCCTGTGACCATAATCCACAGCGGGACAAGAAATACGGGACCGAGGAGACTTAGCGGACACACGGATGGGGGATTTCGGCACGTTACACCCAGCTGGAAGCGTTACACACCATGGAAACGCTTCAGCTGGTTTAGGTCATTATAGAGGGAAGCAGTATAGCTTGGAAAGACAAGCCGTGCGAGCAGGATATATCGCTTCCCGGTGGCACAGCCTCAGTTTGCCCAACTTTAAGAAAGTTGAAGCATCGTGAAAAAAAAAATAAAAAAATAAAAAAATAATAAAAAAATAAAAAATAAAAAATAAAAAATAAAAAAATAAAAAAATAAAAAAATAAAAAAATAAAAAAATAAAAAAATAAAAAAATAAAAAAATAAAAAAATAAAAAAATAAAAAAATAAAAAAATAAAAAAATAAAAAAATAAAAAAATAAAAAAATAAAAAAATAAAAAAATAAAAAAATAAAAAAATAAAAAAATAAAAAAATAAAAAAATAAAAAAATAAAAAAATAAAAAAATAAAAAAATAAAAAAATAAAAAAATAAAAAAATAAAAAAAAGCAGAACAGACTTTGTAGAGCATCCTGTCACCTACTGAGGTGACACAATATATTACCGAGATAATATTAATAAGTGCATCTTAAGCGCAAAACCCTACGCACAAAACCGCACGATGTTTAGCCTTGTGTCAAGCTGATTTTTTTTTTTTTAATTACAAGGTGGTGGGTTGGGGTTGTTTGTTGGTTTTGTTTTGTTTTGTGTTCCCCCCATTGCCAGTCCATGATGGGCATCAGCCAACTCATCGCTGGGAGGCTGCGGGCGAGGAGGGGAGCAGCGCGTGTCCGTAGGCACGCAGGTAGCATCCCTGTGGAACCAGCAGCTGCCGACGCCGGCGGCGCGCGTGAGGGTAGCTGGCCGCTTAGATGAGCAATTACCGAGGCGACGCCAGGCGCGCACTGATTGAGGTCCCCTCCCGGCACCAAAAACCGTCGCTCAAACCCCAGGGCTGAGCGGCCGCAGCGCCAAGCCGCCGTGCCATTTCAGGCTCAGCGCCGGGCAAATTTCACTTATTGTACATAAAACCATCCACCTCCGCCTTTTCACCGCGGCTCGGAGCCGGGCTTCCAATGAAGACCCGGAGAAAAATGCATGTTTGCGTCAAGAAAAGCACCCCAAATACAGCAGCAACCCGAGTGCTTTTGAGAAACCCCACACGCCAGCCAACATTTCTTTTTTTTTTTTTTTTAATTGTTTCTTAACTTTCTATCTGCAGCTCTGCAAAGCACTCTAATATAATCAGGTCCTCTGCACAGGGGATTAGCAGGCTTATATCCCGTGGATCCAATCAGGAAAGTCTATCAGCAAAACATACTTATGTTGATACAGCTATTATAATCTGCATAATTCTTCCGAGTTCACACACTTAATGGATGGCAAACAGAGTCATTACTGCCGCAACTTACATCCATAGGATCTCTACGAGCCGTGCGCTGCAGTGTTTTTTATTATTCATAGCTTTAGTTATTGATTTTCAGGAGAAGATACATGCTTTTAAGCACCATAAAAGCAAGAGAGGAAAACAAATAGCGCTATTCCAAGATTAATACACGGCTCGCAATAAAAGGATGGCTGTCACATTGCACTGTGTATAGCTGATGGAGCCTTGACAAATTCCATGCAAAAATGGCTGAGTTGCTTAAGCAGCTTGTTAAATAATTTAAAGGCAAGTTTTACTGGAGGCAGGAAAGTTCTTCCCCAAATCCACTTTCTTAGATTTATGAGCTAGGAGTATGTTAATCAACCCGAGCGCGGGATTCAGCCGGGATGTTGCCTCCCGGCAGGGCACAGCCTGGGTGGAGGGTTTAAATAAGGATATATCTATAGGATATGACAAAGCGCGGCCCGTATCTGCAAGGTCTCCGAGCCACCGTCCCGCTGACGAGCTCGGGTGCGATGGTGATCCGTGCTCGTCAAACCACGGGGCACCAGAAACCCTCTAAGGGGGGGCTTTTATACCTGGACGGCATCAGGACCCACTCGTCCTGCTCCATCCCAGCTCTCCGACACGGCTGTCGTCTCAAACCCAGGCAACTTGAGCGCACCTCAAGATCCCCCCAGGGTCGGGACTGGCTACGGAGAGACTCCTTCCCTGATGGACTCCCACAAACTCATCTCCTGCCAGGAGGCGGGAGCGACATCTTCAGCCTGTACAGTCCAGAAGTGGCAGCGGGAAGGGTTGGCCAACTCTCTAGCACCTCGGCATGACAACAGCTCTTTCATCTCCTGGCAGGTGGAGAGCTGCACCGCTAAATCAACCCGGTACATCGGAGCTACCATCCCCAGCGGAAAGACTCCCAGCTTCAGGATATTTATGTGAGGAACAGCTTCCAGCGCCCGAGAGCCCTTTAAAAACAGCATCACAAGACAGCGAGAGCAAAGCCAAGCCCAAAGCCGGCGGAGCATCGCGGAAAAGCAACACCACGCTTGTTTGTTCACTTAAAGGCTCACGCAGGAGGCAAAGGACCTTCCGACTTACAACATTTCTACAGCAACTAGGGTCCCACCATGGTCTTTTTGTTCCAGACGCTGTACAGACTGTCTCCATATTAATAACCCCGCTTCCCAAAGAGGCGGGAAGCAAAACACCCACAAGATCAAATGTAAGGAGCCAGTCTGCTCTAATACCTAGGCAAGGAGGGATGCAGCTAGGGGAAGGCTCTGCAAAATAGCTTGCAAAACACTAGTACTTAGTGTAGGCACCTGAAAAAACCTTATATGCAGCCTGCCGGGGCTGTGCTGGGGATGCTCTGCAGCTCATCTCAGAGCTCAGGTGGTGAAAATCATCCCAACAGCTTCCTACTGCCCCCCCTTCCGAGCTCACAGAAAAAAAGACTCGGGGGTCTAAGTCTTCCGAACTTGATCTCCAAGTTCCTCCTTTAAAGAACAAGTCCATTCACCTGCAGATATTCAGGCAGATTCGGCTGGTGAAGCCTTACGATGCTGCCCTCGTAAGACACCCACCCCCCAAACAGCACAGCAACACAGGCAACGGCCCCGATTCCGCTACGGGGAATGACCAAGGGCGGCATTTACACGACTCGCCTTCCCCATCCATCTCATCAAGCTGCTTTTTTTGGGGGGGAGGGGAGGGAAAAGAGGTTGGATAGCAGCCCTGGGGCGAAGCCGCCTGCCCTGGCGGCCCCTTGCCACGGCATCACGTTTTTCGCATGCCGATTGCAAGAAGAGGAATCGCACCTGAAGGTACTTCCCGCGTGGGGAACTCTTGTCAAAACGGGGAACTGCAGGTATTTTTCCTCCTGGAAGGTGCTCCAGGAAGCTTAAAATATTTCCGTGGCCCAGAAATACTTCCCTGTCCCAGCCCTGTATGCTTGCGAGCGGGACGATTCATGATGAGAGTGAAGCCGGGGGCTTGCGAAAGGCAAAGCGTCCCAGGGAGGCGAGTTTAACCCCAAACACCAGCCCTTTGGGACGAGCCCATCCCCGAGGGCAGGCGGGAGCTGGCTTGCACCCAGCATCCCGCCTCCTCAGATCCCGGACCACACGCTCTGGTCTGCATTTACCCATGAATAAAAAGATTTCCTGGTTCACACCCGTTATAAACTAATGTTTTTTTTAATTGGCCCTGCTCCCCAACCCGACTCCGGAACAACAGCCATGGGGTTCTGTGGCACCGAAGAGTTTGGACCCGCAGAAAGACCCCGCCACCCGCTCCCACCCGCAATAAAAAACCCAGTTTGGGATGTTTGTCACCACTGGCACCACAATTAAAATTGGCATCGCTCCGGCGGCTCGGCGTCCTCCGGTTGCGGTACCCTAATACAAGGGCAAGGCTGCTCAGCCCACGCAACAGCTTGCAGAAACTCCTCTCCCCCCAAAAAACCTCTCTGGAAAAGGGAAGGGGAACCAGAGCAGATAGGGAGGGGCTGGAGACAAGGGGGAAACCAAGGCGAGGGGGGAAACTGAGGCACAAGGTTTTAACAGCAACGTGGCGAGCGTGGGGTGCTCCCACGGAGGAGGAGAAGGTTGTAAACCTCTTGGAGGTTCAACGCTGGGGCAGAAGAAGTCAGGCTGAAGAAGCTTTGTTAAGCCCAAAAACTCAAGGTCTCCCTTGCACACGTGTATTTTAGAGCATGCAACGGTTTGCAAAACTCATATGTTGCGCAAAAAAGAAAAAAAAAAATCAGCCCTGCTTCATCATCTATTTATACTCATCTAACACTTGGTGCTTGGCTAACAGGAGCATTTACACCATACCACATGGAAGAGGGGATAAAAGCATCCAAGGAATGAGGGGAACAGCACAATCCCGCATGGAAGCGGCTCCGGCACCCGAATTTACCCCTGGACACACAGGGATACACCAAGGCAACATACGGACTGCCATCAGGCCTCTGCTTCCCGGCGGATCCAGGCTACAAAAAGACCCTTTAAAAGCCTTTTCCAAAAAGGACACTTCTTTTAACCCGACAGATTTTGATTAAACACTTTTTTTTCTTGCTGCTCTGCCTTCCTGTAGTACCCACACAGCTATGAAACGTTCTCAAAACCGACGTATTTTGGGTAATTTTTACGATATGACAAAGCTCTCCAGCCCAAAGGAGGAATTTCGCCCCGTGGTCCCCACCTCGGCCACCCGCAGCACCCAAATCCCCCCCAGCCCCGGCTCCCACGCACAGGAGCGCCCCTTCCTCCTGCTTATTATTGCTTTTTTTTTTTTTTTTTACCCTTACACACACAAAAGCTGCAACCACACGCAAAGGAGAAATGGGAAAAACCAAAACAAACCCTTGACTGGTTTTGCGAATTACAGCCAGGGAGGTTTGCGGTCCCAGACAGCGCTTCCATCTTCCGCAACGCAAACCTCGTCCCGTGGGACAAACCAGCCCTGCAGCACCTTCCCGCAGCGCCGTAAACCGGGATGCACCCGGGCCAGGGATGGCAAAGCAGGGACCCTTCTCCGAACACAGCTTCCAGAAAGTTTTTAAAGTTTTTCTCACCTTTTTGCAGCGAGGCCTCGTCCCTTGCGCCATCCTGCGTCTCCTCTTCTTGGAGATGCTCCACAAGATACTCCATAAGACGCTTCCATAAGCGGCTCCGTGAGTGTTTCAGAGGAACCCCTTGTAGACAGATGGGATCCCCAAGGGGTCTGCACCTCCTCAGTTGCAAAATATAAAAGTCCAAGTGTATTTTTTACAGCCGTGAAACGTTTCAGTCCAAACTCCTCCAAGCACGACCCCGAAGCTGCGAGCAGGACCCTCCTCACTTACAGAGGGACAACAAGGAGCTGCTGCTCCCCCAGCCCGTTTTGTGCCCACACCCCACCACAGGTGAGCATCATCACCAGTTAATTACTGCCTACGGCCTGGGGTCACCCATCCCCATTCTTATTTGACCCCATGCCCTTTTTTTCCCTTGCTTTTTCTTTTTTTTTTTTTCTTTTGCTGTGCTTGATGAGGCTAACGCAGCTCAGGTGTTTTCCAGGGCGCTCAGCACCTCGAATGCAGCTTGCTTGCACCCCCCCGTTAGGCTCTTTATCGTTTTAAAGCAGCGGAAAAACCTATTTTTCTCTTTTTAATGCGTGCATAGCAAGCTTTTTTTTTTTTAAAGCATGCAAAAAATAATAGCAGCAGTTTAAAAAAATGGTGCATTGCTATAAACTCTTGCTGCTCTCACCACCTGCGAGCCAAACCCAGCACGAGACTGCACGATTTTTCCAATAAAAGCCAAAAAAAGAAAAAAAAAAAGGGGGGTGGGGGGGGTGGAAGGGGAAAACTTTTTTCCACGTGGGGCAGCAAAATTTTGCCGCCAGCCCTCCCGGCCGGAAGGGGGCGCTGTGGGGAGGCGGGGGGGGGGGGGGGGGGGAGGCCGCGACGCCGCTCTCCTCGGCCCGGAGCGGTACCGGAAGTGGGGGCGGAAGTGGCGTCCGGTGCTGGCTGTTATCAACCCCGCGGCGGTGAGTCTGGCCCTTTGCGTTTCGCTGTGTCGGCGCCGGCTGGGTACGGCCTGTTGTCCCGCGGCGGAGGAGTGACTGAAGGGCGGTTCTGGTGGGGCGGACGGTTGGTTAGGCCCTGGTAAAGGTCCCCTGGTCGGTTGGGCCCTGGAGAGTCTCGGGGCCCGGTTGGCGGGGCCCGAGCGCTCGGTGAAGGCCCCGGTCGGCTGGGCTGTGGTGGCCTTCAGACCCACTGAGGAGCCCACCTGGTGCCCGGTGAGGGCCCCCGGTCGGTTGGGCGCTGGTGAGCCCTAGTGCCCAGTGAGGGGCCTGATCAGTTGGAGCCTGGTGTCTGGTGAAGGCCCCTAGTTTGTTGGTCCCGGGGAGCCCCAGTGTTAGATGAGGGGCCTGGACAAGTGCTGGTGCCTGGTAAAGGAGCCCTGTTTGTTGGGTCCTGGTGAGTTCCTGTGTGCGGTGAAGGGCCTGGTTGCTTGAGCCCTAGGGCCTGGTGAAGGCCCCTGGTCAGTTGTGCCTTGCTGAGCCCCGGTGCTCAGTGAGGAGCTTCGTTGGTTTTGCCCAAGTGCCAGGTAAATGGCCTTGCTGGTTGGGCTCTGACGAGCTCTAGGCCCTGTGAGGAGCCTGGTTGGTCAGGCCCTGGTGCCTGGTAAAGGCTCCTGGTCAGCTGGCTCTGGTGAGCCCTTGTGCATACTGAGGAGCTTGGTGGGTTGGGCCCCAGTGCCTGGTAATGATGCTGGCTGGTTGTGCCCTGACAATCCCCAGTGCCTGCTCTAGAGCCTGGCTGGTTGAGCCTTGACAAACCCCGTGGTCTTGTGGCAGCCGTTGAGGCAGCAGCCAGCAGAGCCCCAGGGTGGTTCTCCCTGTCCAGCCCCACCATGCCAGGCCAGGGGCCATCAAAGGGCCATCAAGCGTTGGTGGTGCTGGTGGCCACGCTAGGCTGGCTGCTGGCCCTGCAGTTGCTGCTTGACCTGCGGGCACTGGGGCTGCTCTGTGGTGTGCTGGTGGCACTGGGTGGCTGGCTGGGCCCCCGTGCCTTTAGCCCTCCTGGCCGGCGTCTGCGGCTGGAGCGCTTTGTCAGCTCCCTGCGGCCCCTGCCTAGCTGCCCGGTGGCTGAGGAGCGGCTGGAGAGGGAGATCTCCAGCACTGTCCACAAAGTGGTGCGGGATTTCGTCGCTTCCTGGTACCGCACTGTCAGCAGCGAGCCAGCCTTCGAAGCCGAGGTGGAGAAGGCTATGACAGGCCTGGCCACTGAGCTGAGGCGGCGGATGGGGCGAGTGGACCGCCAAGCCCTGGCTCGTCGCCTCCTCCTCCTTTCCGGCCATCACTTGCAGAGCTACCTGCAGGCCCGTGAGGCCGTGAGAGGTGACCCTGGCGGCAGCCGGACCCTGTGGGAGGAGTACAGTCGGTTGGCAGGGCCGCATCCTGCCCTCCGCAGCCCAGCAGCTGAGGTGGGCTATACCCGGGCTGCTGTGGAGACGCTGCTGCGGGCACTGGTGCCCTGGCCCCACCTGGAGACACGAACAGGACGCTTTGTGGTGGTGGAGCTGGTTGCCTGTAACGTGCTGCTGCCAGCCATCAAGAAGATAGCCGATCCTGACTGGATCAATCTGCTGCTCATCGGGGCGTTCTCCAAGAAGCCCCGGGCTGAAGAGCCCCACCCTGCACCCCCAGTGCCTGACTTCTTGCCCTTTGTGGTGCAGACAGATGCTGCCCCTGCTGGGCTGCCTCCTTCCCCGAGGGCCATGGAGGTGCCCAGGCGAGAGGCAGGGCCTGCTGGTGAGGAGGGAGAGGACTCAGCGAGCGGGCTGTGCCACACAGAGGAGCCTTTCCTCTGCCCACGAGCCCTGGGCTCCCTCTTCCCCTGTGAGGGTTTGGAGCTGGAGTCCCCCATGCATGATGTGGGCCAGGACACGGACCTGCTGGTACCATCACCTGTGGGGGAGTGCCTTGATGAACCCCTCCAGGACACCTCCACTGTGCTAGAGGGACCGTCCACTTCGGAGGATGGTGTAGGGGACCTGGAGGAGGGTGTCGCCACCAGCTCGGATGCTGGCCTGCTTCCCACCTCTGCTCTTACTCTGAACTCCTGCCCTGACATTCAGATCGACCCAGCAGTTGAGAAGGAGGAGGAAAGCCCAGCTGTTCCCAAAAAGCCTTCTTCACAGAGGCCTTCCAGCTTGGGGAAAGATCTGGGAGCAGCAGAGGGCCCACCGCAAAGCCCCCTAGATCCAGGCCAGACTCTGCCCCTGCTCTCGTCTTCCCCAACGGCTTCCATCAGCACCTTCAGCTTTGAGCCACTCAGCAGCCCCGACGGGCCAGTTGTCATCCAGAACCTGCGGATAACTGGGACCATCACTGCCCGAGAGCACAGCGGGACTGGCTTCCACCCCTACACCCTGTACACCGTCAAGGTAAAGGCTGCCCCGGGGGTCACCCCTTTTCCAGGATCCTTGCCCTGGCAAGGGAGCATGGGCTGGTGTTTGGAGATGACAATTTGTGCTGTGTGTGGCTCGACAACCAATTTAGTCTGGCAGCGGGGGAATATCGGGCACAGGGGCTTTTCCAGTGGCCATTAGGGTACAGGATAGGGGTTCCTGCTCATGGCTAAGGGTCGCGTTGGGGTGTTGAGTCTTTTGTATCTTGTTTTCACCATTCCCTTCATTGTGGGGGATTTGCGTGCTGTACAGCCCCTGTTCCTCGGGAAGGGTCAGTGTGAGGAATTGCTGGATGGGACCACTGTGGGGTCTGGGGACTGTGGGACCAACAGGGATCACGGCACATCGGGATTGTTTTGGAGTCTGTAAGGATTATTGATTGTTGCCTTCTTCCTCAGTATGAGACAGCCCTGGAGGGTGAGAGCGCGGGTAGCCTTCAGCAAATGGCTTACCACACTGTGAACCGCCGTTACCGGGAGTTCCTCAACCTCCAGACCAGACTGGAGGAGAAACCGGAGCTCCGCAAGTTCCTGAAAAGTCAGTGCCTGCATTAAACTCCTAAGAAAATCCTTCTCCTTCTCACCCCAGTCTGTGCTCCTCTGCTCTGAGGGTATCCTGTCCCTCACAGGGAGCCTGTGCAGCTCTGGATGCTGGGCTGTTTGTGATGCCCATGTCCATGTTCTGTGCAAAGCTGGCTAGAGGAGAAATTTATTTCTTTTTGCAGCAAATTCCAGTGTTTCAAAACATCCTTGTTGCCATTCAGATCGCAACACTTGCTTTTGTAGTTTCACACCTCAGCAATGAATAGAAGCACTGGTGTCTGCAAGGGTCATGTTTGCATATAAGAAAGTAGAGTGATAGGCATTGAATGTAAGCTTTTTCTAAAAAGAAAACATTGTTTCTTTTAATGCTCCTTAGTTACAAAACTTCATTGAATGTAGCACATTCCTACATGAGTCTTTGCTTTTGACAGGTCTGTGGGTTTGACTGGAAAGCTGCTTTGTTGGGTATTTTTAGGCTCTTTGAGTGATGTAGAGTCCTTGTGCTAAACTGGTGTTCTTATTACTTTTAACTTTAAAGACACACTTTAAAGATGATACAATATCAGCAGGATGCAAGTTCTGTGTGGGTTTAAGATCTGATTCGACCACCATGGTTTGAGGGGCGCATTATCTTGGGCTGATGCTGGACAGTGTGTAGTGGTGGTCTAAACCACGAGAGCATTAAGATTTTAAAAACAGTTGTTCCAGTTTTCTCGAGCTTGCTAATGGGTTTGTTTCCTTTGTAGATATCAAAGGCCCAAAGAAACTGTTCCCGGATCTCCCATTTGGAAACATGGACAGCGATAAAGTGGAAGCCAGAAAAAGTCTGCTGGAATCTTTCTTGAAGGTGAGGTATTTGCTTGTGTGCCCCTGTGAGCTAAAAGCAGTGCTTAGAGCAGCTCTATACTGACAGACAATGGAACGTATTGGTTCTCTTCCACCTGCACTTTACGTGATCAAGCTGCGAAGTTGACTCAAAGAAGACCTAACGTTGCATCTTTCCATGCAGCAATTGTGCGCAGTCCCTGAGATTGCAAACAGTGAGGAGGTGCAGGAGTTCCTCGCTCTGAACACCGATGCCAGGATCGCGTTCGTCAAGAAGCCCTTTGTTGTCTCCAGGATAGACAAGGTAGACAAGGGGGAAACTGGTTATCTGAACCACTTACAGCTGCATCTAGATGTGCCTTTTGGGCTTCAGTGTCTATGTGTATGGCTGCTGCAGTAGTAGCCAAAAAACTTAAATGCTATCTGTGTAGATGAGCTTAGTTTGCTCAGAAAGTCGTAAAGCTAGGGAGGGTCAGAGTGCATCTCAAAGAACCTGCGAATTTTTAATAGAAAATAGAGCACAAGTCTGAAAACTCTTAATTCCTATGCAAGGAGTAGGAATATAGTCAATAATTGATGGCACTGCTGGCTTTTGCAGATTGTTGTCAATGCCATTGTGGACACCTTGAAGACGGCATTCCCCAGGTCGGAGCCCCAGAGCCCCACGGAGGATCTTAGTGAGTCTGAAGTGGATGGGAAATCTCAGACAGATGGGAAGAAGGCCAACAAGTAAGGGCTCCTTCTGCTTCCCCTGTGCTTTATGCAGAACATGGACTTAAGCTGACCCCATCCTCCTGGAGGATTTCTTTTTAACCTTAAACACGTGCATGGTCCATATATGTGGTGAGTCACTGCAAAATACAGCTACGATTTGTCTGCCTGAAGGTTTACGCTATCTCCCAGGTCTTGAACACTTGTCACCTTGCCCAGCAAACGTTTGCATATTTATTTAGGAGTAGTATTTAAGGTCATTGCACGTATGTTGCTCACCAAGTGTTTACTTGGTGTTGCTGGCAGTGATGAGACCCATTGTGGTCATCAGTGAGTCTTCGCTTACAGAATAAAAGTTTCTGCACGAGTATGGCGCTTTTTTTTTTTTGTGGAAAAGCGATGTTTTGCTAGAAAAGCTGCTTTGGACAAAAAGGCAAACCAAAAAAGTACAAGTTTTGAAGCATCTTGGCTGAAAAGGACATTCCTTAATGATAAACAGGCTATTTTACAATTTGTCCCACAATCCCAAACGCCCTTTCATACCCTTCTTTCTGTGTGTGCGTGTTTATAATTGGATTTCACAATCCTGCTGAGTATGTTTCATCTCAGAGGCTTTTCTCAACGCTTTCCTGTATACGCTGCTCCCGCTTCACTGAACAGAAATCCCTGCATCTGCATGTAAGCGTATATGTGACATACCTGCCAAAGAAGATGTGTATATGTGGTGGATGTTGGAAAGCCTTGGCTAGGCCCATGTATAGTTGAGGACAAGCACTTTAATGACTTTGTTGCATGGTTTTACTGCCACCTTTCAGTTTTCCTGGAGGGAGATGCTTTTTTGAACCACTTCAGGTGTAATAAGACTACTTAGCTTGGACGTGATGCTGGACAAAGGTATCTGGTCCTGATTCTTGGTTGAGGCTGGTCCAGGTTCATGGCTGAGACTGGGAAACTCATCACTCGCAGCTCGCAGAGAAAAACCTGACTGTGCCATATCTTTTCTCTTCAGGTCCAGGCTGAGGTTCTCGTCCAGTAAAATTGCTCCAGTGCTGAGTGTGAGCGAAGCGCACGACAGGATTGTGTACTCCGTCAGGGAGGGCACTGCTGTAAGTTCAGATCCCTCTTGAAGTCCTTTCATGATCCTAATCACTGCCTTGTTTGGGTGCTGGCTTAGAGTACTCCAGGTGCACAGGGACTGTGGCTGCTGCAGCCTTGTTCCTGCGTGCCATGTCTCTGCAGAAAGGCGATAAGCAGCCCTGCTTGTGCTGTGGGGTACAGCAAGGTGCAAACTGGGTGGTGGGAGGCTGTGTGGGTAGTGGACATCTCATATATCTGTTCAACTTGGGCTGTGCGCAGCTCACCGCTGTGGTACTAACACGCTGGTGCTTTTGTAGGTCTCTGGCACCCTGTCACTGGCTGCTATGGAGTCCTTCATCCAGAAGCAGGAGAAGCTGTTGGAGGCAGTCCCCAGCAAAGCTCCCGAAGGCGAGGGAGGCAGAGAAGCTAAGGAAAGCTCTGTGCAGGAGGATATGGACAGGCTGGGCACGTCGGAGCAGGGGGCACATCTGGATGCAGACTCTGGTGAGCTCAGCCCCTCTGTTAGTGCTTCACCGTATCTCCCTTGGTACTGCAACAGCTCCAACATCTGCAGGCTTAGCTTGCAAGGTCTTCAGTATGAGGACGTGGTCTCCTGCCTGTTGATGAAAGGGAAGGCAGACTGAGTTTTTCCAGTTCTGTTAGGTGATTGCTCTGGTCTTTATTGCTATTGGAAGCAAATTGGGTCTTAGCTCAATTGTGTCACTGTAGAGCTTCACCCTGGTGTGCTCAGTAGTTACTGCAGAAATAAGTTTCTTAAGCACACGCTGCCTAAACTGCCCATGTTATAAGATCAAGCTCGTAAACCTAAAAGTGGCCAAATTACAGTTTTGTGGTAGTCTCAAGTTAGCCTTTATATGTCCATGCACTATAAAAGGATCTTCTGAGATTCAGTGAAGTCTGGATAGATTTGGTGGGAGTAGCAAATGTGTGATGCCAGTTCAAGGAATGATGTTCTCTTTCTGACCATAGATCCCTCCTCTGAAGCGCAGGGGTGCTACGGCCTCTCAGAGCGGTTACATGATTATCCCGAATGTGAGCAAAAATATGTTCTCTAATCTTTTTCTTGGAATAGTTGAGCAGTATCAGCTGGAACTTTCCAAAGATTTCACTCCAGTGGTTCAAGTTTGGCAAGCTCTGAGTGAAAGCATGTGCTTGTGACAGGATGGATCTGGTATTCTGAAACCGAGCCCGTGCTACCAGCTTTGCCTGTAATCTTTGAACATGCGCCCGCAGTTGTTTTGGGGCTGCTGGGGAGCAGGACAGGAATCGGAGGCCAGTGCTCAGCATAGAGCACAAGAGATACAGGCAGGCCAAGTTAGCTGAACCCCTAAAGAAACTTTACGTAAATGATGTCAAATGCCTGCCGGTCTGTGATGCTTCAGAGCTGAGACAGGGCAGGCTGGTCTGGCAGGCTAAGGGGAATGAATGTCTGGGGAGTGGCTGACTATAAAGGCAATCGGTGTCTGTATCTGCTCACTGGGTGACTTCTCGGAAGAGGTTGGCCAGCAGCTCTCTGAGGAAGGGGACTTGGATGCTAAGGAACTAGCAGAGCTTGCCGATGATGCTGCTTGTATGGGGTTGTGGTGAAGCTAAACAGCCTGCTCCGGCTTTTTGCAAAGGGAAGTCAAGTCTCAAAGGGCAAAGCAAGTGAGGAGTAACTTGTGCATGGCCCAGAGCAAGAGGCGCCAAATGCAGTCATGCCCTGTCTTTTCCAAGTGAAATGGCCTGGAGTTAATTAATCCAGCTTGTATGCAGCAGGGAGATGAAGAGGAGGGAAGGAGACGTGCTGAAGTCCAGAATCCCTCTCCTCTTCATCTCCAGCAGTAAATTGTGGGTGAACACTCTCGTTGGCTCTCTGTAGGCAGAGAGCGGTTGAAAGACCAGGCACTGGGGAAGGTCAGAGTAGGGGAAGCTGCTGTACAGGGGCGCTCTCTGCCAACAGAGCCAACGCAGTAGCCTCAGGTTGTTGCGCTGGCCTAGGAGTGGTTGTCTCAGGCAGGTTTGTGGTATATTAAGAAGCTTGTTCTGTGTAACACCTATGATGGTGTTTGGAGGCGAGCAGAATACAAGGAATTCTCCAGCAAGTAGAACGTGTTTATGCTGTAGGCTTTGACATCCTCCAGAGGATCAGAGAGAGGTTTTTCTGTCCCAGGTCTGTGTCACCAGGGATATGTGGACATGAGTGAGGATTTTTGTTTTAAGCGATGTGTCTGGTTTATCCAGATGTGGTTCATCCATCTTCCTGCTGGGACTTGGACCTGCCACACGATGGCAGCCTGCAGACGCCGACCAGAGCCTTGCATCTGGAAAACCGCACCTTGGAAGAGGGGAAAGTGTCGGTGATGTCTAGGAAAATGGTCCACAGCAATGTACCTTTCTCCTGGTTACAGTCACTGCCGCCTTTCTCACTTGTTTTGGGCACACTGCCATCCCCATGTGTGGACTGGGGTTTGATAATCACTTGGTTTAACTGAGAAGGAACTGAGCGCTCGGAGCAGCCACGTTCTGGTCTGGTGCGCCCCTTGGTAGGGATGTTGGGGCTGCTTGGATGAAAGTGGAAATGAGAGAGTGATCGGGGCAGCAGCATGGGAGGGCAGGCTCCCCAGGCTGACTCTGCCATAGCGGGTCATCTGCACGTGGCACAAGGTGCTAGGCTGGGGAGAAGAGCCTCAGGCAAGCTGTTTGAGTGAGTTTCACGTGATGCTTTCCACCAGGTTTGCTTAGGCACCGAGTTGGCTTCTTCATCTGACCTTTCTCTTCCTCCTGCCAGACTCTGAGACAGCTTTGGCTGACCTGGCCCTGGACGTGCTTCGTCTGCTGCTGATGGATCACTGGAGCTGGCTGTGCACAGAGAACATCCAGAAGGTCTTCCACCTGCTCTTTGGGACCCTCATTCAAAGGTAAGGTCTCAGCGACCAACCTCACAGCTCTGGGAGGTGGCATTGCCTTTGGAGTTACAGTCGAAAATGGAGCTCTTACCTGGTTGCAGATAAATGCTTTCTGTTGCATCAAACAACAAGTTTGTGTAAAGAAGATGTCGCATGTATGTAAACATCTGAGATTTGCACTAGCAGCTGTTTTCCTGTGAGCAGCAATGTAACTCTAGCTGGCAGCATTCTGCCCTTTAACAACAGGCGAAAGGAAGGATCCAGCCCTGGGAATGGGTGGCGTCCTGCCTCACGAACAGATGAGAGTGCCCAGCTCCTTGGCTCTCCGGGGAGAAACTGGTCTCTCGCTGCCCAGGGGCTCAGCTTGTTCTTTCTGCAAAAGGAGAATAAACAGGCACAGGGAACAGCCACTTGTCAAGTAATAGCTCGAAGCGCGACTTCCCAGGGCCTTTGCTCTCACTGCTGCACCCCTCGCTGATTTGCGGTGGGCCTGCCTGTGCCTTCAGCGGTGACCTACAGATGTATTAGGGAAAGACTTCCTTTCCAGCTGGTATGTACTCGCCAAGCTTTTCTGAGGCCAGTGCCTCTGTGTGGTAAGGCACTAGACCAAGAAACACAAACAGAAAGCATGTCTGTTTTCTTGTATAGGTCAGTGACTGTCACTAGATGAGGATATGGTCCTTTGGAGTAAAAAGCAAGCCGTCCTGGAAGGACTTGCCTCGTCCCTTGAAGTGTTCAAGGCCAGGTTGGAGGGACTTTGAGCAACCTGGTCTAGTGGGAGGTGTCCCTGCCCATGGCAGCGGGGTTGGAACGAGATGATCTTTAAGGTACCTTCCAACACAAAGCATCTCTATGATCCTATGACTTTGGCTAGGGGGAGCCTCGGAGCACCGCTTTTCCCACTCCTGTGCCCTTTCTTCTGCTGCAGGCATTCAAAGCCAGTGTCAGAATGTGCAGGGCAGCACATTATAACCCAACTGGTAATTTAAGCTGCCCTCAGCAGAGGTTGCTGAAGCGCTTTGAGGTCAGGGGCTGCTGGCCATCACTCTGGAGTCTGTTTCCTTGGGTGGGAGGAGGTGGGTGTTGCTCCCATTTCTCCAAAATGGGTTCTGGTCTCTTGGGGAATGAGCTGGAACTCAATCCTTGTGTGTAAGCACAGAGGTATGAGAGCTTGTATAGGCACGTCATCACCTCCTAATAAGCAGTGTCCCGGTCACCCGGGGAGCCTGCAGCACCGACACGTGGCATTGGTATTTTCCACTAGAGAAGCTGTCATACACACAGCACATGCCTTGCTCTGGAAGGTGGAGGAGCTCCACAAGTAGTGCTAGGGGAGCAACATGAGGGTGAACATGTTTGTAGCTGCTCCGCTTCAATGAGTCTGGGTGAACCAAGGTGTGCTGAGGGCAAACCTTTGGCTGGAGGTGCTGTTGGGAATTCCTGTGACTCCTTGGTGTCGTGATCAGGACAGGGTGCAAATACAACCTTCGGAGCTAACCCTGCGTCCCTCGTTCTGTACGTGTCCGTGCTGAAATCCACACTCTTGTTCTGGGACAGTCAGGGGTCGGCGGGTCTGGTGTGAAGGGGACAAGGGAAGGAGTTGCCCAGTGTGAACTGTTGCCAGGAGGATGGTGTTGCTCATGGATTGCTGCAGGAAACATTTTCCTCCCCTGTTTCTGCTGCTGTAGTCCCCACCCCAACCCAGAAGGTCAAGCCTGGGACAGCACTTTGGTCTCCTGAAAGGGCGGAGCGTTAGGGTGGAGGTTCTTATACCTTGAATCAAGGGTAGCAGGTTTTTAGTGATGCTGGAAGCCCATGTGGAGGCCTGGGGCTCAGCAGGATGCTGCAGTGGGAGCAGGAACCGCCCTGAGAGCAGTCAGTGTCCGCCTGTCCTGAAATCTGTGATCTGGCAAGAGAGGAGAGTTCAGACAATGCCTGAGGTGGACATTCAAGATGTAGTTGCCTCCATAGTGGAAGAGAATTGGGAATGGGGGGGCTTCATGCTGGCTTGCCGTTGCACGCTATCCCTAAGCCATGCAGAAGGGTGGCTGAGACTTGTACTTAAAGCTGGCCCAGGTGGCCACTGTTGTACTGAGCAGATCAAGAAGTCTCTAGCTCTGCTGCCGGCTACCTATCCAGGGACTTGGTGGCGTTTGTCTTCCATTTAAGTATTTACAACTTGATCACTGCTCAGCCAGACCTGACACAGCCCTGGCACTGCCATTCTGGCTGGCACTGCCTCTGGGTACCATTTACAGGTGGAGAAAATACCAGAAGCTGTTCTGGGAGCATGTGCTATTCGGGGGATCATTGCTCCTGCCTCTGAGAACAGGTGGACAAACAAGGGGCAGCAGGTGGGCACCCATCCTGTCTCTAACTGTTGCTGGTCACAAAGTATGAGTAGGAATCATCCCTCCATGACACGAGGTCCTTCTCTGTTCCTGTTCCTGGCTGGGTTAGGTGGTGGAAAGGAGATGTCCTAGTGGTGTTTTGGGTGTTAGGAAGGAGGTTGCCGTGGATACGTACTCCTCTGCCAGCCTGTATTTGGTGAGGAGCGTGCTGCTCCTGCAGCCTTCTTGAAACTGCCTTTATGGGCATTGCTACCGCTCTGCACTGAGTTTGCCTCATGCTAGAGCAGAAGGATCAAACAGGAAAAACACCAGGAACAAGGTCCAGCTTCTCCAGAGAGCCAATCCCCCTCTCCTTTGTGACCTTCTCCCTTGGTGCCCACAGAATCCCCTGGGGTGACATGGAGCGATTGCTGTGACTGCACTGTTGCTGATTATGGGACCTCCTTACCCTGCTCTGTTTGCCGTTCTCTGCATGGAGCATCCCACCACACTCCTCTTTCCTCTCTCTGTAGCTGAAATAGCTGGAGCCAGGCACTATCTGTCTCCCCTGACTGTCAGTTTAATGGCAACCAGGGAGAGGGAGGCTATGTGACCGAAAAAGGTATTGTTAAGTAAAAGGGGAGGCCGTGTGTGCAAGACCGCATCCATGCGGCCCTCGTCCCATTATGTAAGAGGGAGTGATCCTTTTTTGGAGCCGAAAGGAGAGGCGGAGGGGCCGGGAGGCTTGCTGGGAGCGGGGACGACCCCGGGGTCGAGCGTTGCTTCCAGCAGCCTCCCGGCACACTGGGTCCGTGCCTGTAAACAAACCTGCTGCCCGGCTCCAGCTCTGCACCCCTCCTCTGCCCGGATCTCGCTTCCCTCCCACAGGCTGGAAGCGCGGATCTCCTCTCTTCCCTGGGGACGCTGCAACAGGGACCTGTTTGCAAAGGGGAGCAGATGAGGCTATTCTGGGCTCCCGGGGGGGGGGGTTTGGTAGAAGAGCTAAAAGACATTTGGAGAATCTATGTGCTTTTTAGAGCCCTGTGAGTCAAAGTGGTGGTAAAAATACATGGCAAGCATGCAAATAGCGCTGTGGCTGTGACCCCACGCCCTGCCATCGGTTTGTCCATGATGGCACGATGGCCACTTGGTCGGTGCCACGATGAGCTTGGGGCAGGCCTGGAGCTGGGTACCAGCTCGACATGCCCTTCCGCTGCTGCTGAGGTTCTCCCAGGGCCACATCTGCTTCCCCTTCTGGAGGGCAGCTGCAGCAGAGTGCCAGGATCCCAGGGACAGACCTGGGAGGGTTTTAGATGCAGACCCAGGTCTGTATTTTTTTTTCTTAACTCCTTCCTGTGCCTCACAAGAGAAAGCTGCGGCAGTGCCAACCACGGAGCGGAGGGAAGGTGTCTCGGCACACCCCAGCTGTCTGCGCCCTGTAACCTGAGCGGGGCTGGGGCGCAGAGTCCGTGCCGGGGCTCGGAAGCGCCTGTGTGTATATAAGGGAGTGTGTGGACCTACGCAGGCAGCTTTGATGGTGTCATGTTCCACCGAGCACGAGTTAAAATAAATGCAAAGCATCCCTGCCTTACCCGGGAGCTCAGCAGGGCTTGGCTTGCTGTTCGCTTTGGGTCACTCTGGTGCTCCTCTAGGCTTTGTCCTGTGTTCCGTGATTCCTCAGCAAAGCAGGTGGATTTAGGGAAAGGATGTTTCTCCCCAAAAGGATGGAGAGCCAGAGATGCTTTGAGGCTGATTACAGATGCCTGTCAGGCTTTTATGAGAGCAGTTTTTTGTAAGTTCTTCCACCTCTGGCTCCCTTTGTGAGGAGACCCAGGGGTCCGACTAGCTTTGGCTTATTTTCCTTGTAGGGTTTTCTCTCTTGAGCTGGTTCTTCCAAGGTTTCAGGTACTGCTGAACTAGCATGGGAAAGGAAAGTCCATCTGAGCTCAGATCCAACCCTGAGCTGAGTCTTGGGCTGTAGTCTTGCAGAGAGCCTGGCTTTTGGGTGCTGCGGTGAGGGACACTGAGCCCTGGGGTGGGAGCAGAGGAGAGAAGGGTCACTTGGGCCGTGCACAGGACAGGATTTGAATATGTACACTAAAATGGGGCGGAGTGGTCCTAGGAAGGCTGTAGCAGCAAGGGGTTGTCTTTGATTTGAGGTGTTAGATCTTTCCAAGTGTTGCTGGGGGTCAAGAGCTGGGTAAGGCCACAGAGGCATGATGTTCTTCAGCCTGTCAGCAGTAACAATGCTGCAGCCTGTGCAGGCAGCTAGAGCCTGCGGGGCTGTGTGTTCTTCCAGAATTTGTGCTTTTCAGCATTTTCCTGCACATTCAGTGCTCCTTTGGTGGGACATGCAAGGCTGGGGGAGCAGGATGTCTCTCCCTGGCCCCTGAAGCTGTTTCAGACCTGGCTGCTACGGAGGTTCCTCCCTGCTGAGGTAAAAACTACCATCAGCAATGGGGCCTCTGGTCTCCAGGGTGACTGTCACATTGCTGTGACCTCCACTGTCCTTTGCTGGCTCTCTGAGCCATCAGGTTTTGTGTACCCCTCATCCCTGCCTCATTCTGTGTGCTGAGGGGTAACAATTCCGCAGTGTGGCTGGTTTCATTAGCCCTCCTGCCAGGGGCTTACACAGCGTCCAGCGCCACCAGTGAGAACTTCTCAGACCGATATCCATGGCCTGTGATTGGCAAAGGTCCTGGGTTGTCAATTTAACGGGGCAGCAAAGGGTCCTTGCAGCCAAGCCTGGGGTCCCAGACATCTGTGCTGGCCCAAAGGGTGCAGCAGCTTGCTCTTGTGGCACGTCTCCCACCCCTGCTCCGGCAGGGATGTGGTACAGTGCCTGACCATCGCACAAGATGGGTTTGGGTGGGCTGCAGCTGGGGGTTACTCCTGCGTGCAACCCCAGGCTGGCCTTGCCTTCTTGCTGTCCTCTTGGCTTTGTGGCTCTGTGCCGGAGCCTGTCCATGTCAGGCCAGGTGTCGTGGGCACTTGTGCAACTGCTGGTGTGAGTCAAGGAGCTCATAGCTTCAGGGAGCTGCTTGCTGGGTGTTTTTTTTCTCCCCTGGTTTTTCTCTTTCTTCCTTGATCTCCGTGCCAACGGGACTGGCAAAAACAAAGACCCTTGGCAGCCTCCTTGGTCCTCTTGACTTGAAAGTGCCACCGGCATGTAGTGTTGCCTGACCCTCTTCAATGTCCCTGAGTAAACCTGCCTGCTTGGGCAGCCAAGCACCTGCGGCCCCGGGCGTGCTGGGAACGCGCTGCCCATGGGTAAGCAATTCTGCCCAGCCCTGGCCGTCTGGAGCCTCGCAGGGGCCGTGTCCGCCAGCCGACGTGGTGAGCCAGACCTCACCTCGGTGCCGGGGTTGCACCTGGGGTCAGCACAAAGCTGGGCTGTGTGTGTGTCACCCAGCGTAGGGGTTATCTTGGGGTGGGACGTGGGCAAGCGTTGTGTGCGGAGGCTCCCCGTTGCCTCCCTGCATTATCTCTGAAAAAGACATGAAAGCCGAGGGTTGGCTCGTGCTCTTCGGGTGCCAGGAGAAGCTGGGAAGGTTTATGCTAAAGCTGTTCCCAGTGTGGCTGCTCCTACTTTTCCTTTGGCTTCGTAGCTGGCAGGTACCTTACCACTCTGGGCTTGGGCAGCGCTGCTGAGTTTTGCTGGCAGAAATGAGCTGCCAATGCTGCAGTGTCAGTGCAGCTGGAGCAACTAAAGCCATTCACTGTTCTGGCTTCTCGCCTGGGGGAATCGATTTGGGGCACGTTTAGTTAAAGGACCTTTGCAACTGCGCATCGAGGGGCTGTGCTGGGAAGCTCAGGTACGTGGCAGCAAAGGTCCTGTGTCTCCTGCGGTGGTGCAAGCGTGTAACCCAGCCTAAAAACCAGCGCCAGAGGTTGTATACGGGGGACCAACCCTACAGCATCTTCCTCCTCGTCTCTGGATTTGGCTATTTGTATTGTAGCTGCAAGGCGCAGGGGAAATCGCAGGCCTGTGGTATGTCAGCAAAAGCAATCTTCAGGACTGTGTGTGTCTTCGTGTGCGTATGTAAAGTAAATAAAAATCAACTTGGAAACAGGCCTCGATTCAGTTGTCTCCAAGCACCTGGAAATTTTGGACCCGGCTTTGAATCTCTGTCCCAAACAAAATTTTTTTTTTTCCCCTCTTCTAGAAGCAGCATTCTTCCAAAAACAGCCGCTAGAATGAAGCAAGCACTCTGTGCCTTGATAACAATTGCAACATTATTTTAACTGCATCTCTCTTTCTTTTGACTCCGTTTCAGCAATTAGATACGTGCCAGCTTTTTTTTCCCCAGATTTGAAAAAAAAAAAAAGGCAAACAAACCAAAAAACCCAACAACTTCCTATTTCAAGTAGAGACAAAGTAGAAAAGGATGGAGAGAAAATGTCTCCTTGCTGGTTTTAGTTTTCCCTGGCTTGGGAAGGGTTAATGGTGTTTTTATGTATTTTGATTCTGAAGTGGGCTAATGAAGCAATCTGCTCTGAGCAGGACCTGGCCCAGACAGCCTGGCCTCTCCCTGGGGCGCTGCTGAGAGCTTAATTGGCTCAATAAATACTTGATGAAGATGTTATCAAAAGCCGGGATGCTTTGGTAAAAATCAAGGGGGTTTGGGGGTGGTGGTTTTTTTTTTAATCGCGTAGCTTTCTTCCCCCCTTTTCTGAGCCCCACGACGTCGCAGGGAGATCCAACTCGAGAAAAGCAAAAAGCAGAGCAGCTCGGTTAATTCGCAGAGGGGAAGAGATGTGGGAGTCGGAACCCTTTGCGTTTACATGATTTCTTCTTGCAGCAGGTGTGTTTTGGAGGGAGCAGCGCAGAGCGGTGCCCCAAATCCCAACACCGAGGTGCGGTTTCGTGCCTACAGGTAGCAGGAGAGGATCTGTTCCTCCTCCTCTCTGCCCCACAGTGAAAACTCCTGGGTACCCACTTCTCACAGGGCTTCTGCCAGCTCCACATCTCGCTGCCTGTGTCAAGCAGGTCAAAAAATCCCCCAGCCCTACGCTGGCAAGGTTTGGGCCTGGGTAAGTCTGATCAAAACACATCGGATGCAAACGCTCCTGGCTTAAACTCTTTGCAACTTGATTTCTTTTTTTTTTTTAATTACTTCTTTCGGTGCAGCTGCCCTCGGAGTTTGGGAGGTGCGAGGCTGGCAAGACACTCTGTTCGAGGGGAAGGCACTCGGCCACGGGGCCGCTGCCTCGCTGGTCAAACACTTCATTTACCATGTGCTCGGGCAGGGGTACAGGACGTATTGTTCATAGCATATACAACTGTAAACTTTTTATAGGGCAGCAGGAGAGGAACATTTCCAGTAAGGCGAGAAGGATAGTTTACTTTTTGCGTGTGGGTCTTTGGCCAGATGTTTAAAAGGACTCGGGATGCTTCGTATTCTTTGATTTATGGAGGACTTTTTTTTTTCTTTTCTTTTTTTGTTTCCTTCCTCTGCGAAGGGTTTACCGACGGCCTTGGACAAGTGTGGGTTTGCTTTGAAGGTGTTTGAGTCGAGCGTGCCAGCAGTCGGCTGCACGTGTTCCTGCTGGCGGCTGTGCGGAGAAGGTGGACGTGGGCTCAAGTAGCAGGTGCTAAAAGCCAAGCCTGGGGGCGAAAACTCTCCATTGGTGTTTATTCCATTCTTCTAACTGTGCCCGCTGCAGCTGTTTCTTCAGTTTTACAGGCTTTGCTCAGAAACGTTTTACGGTCAAACCGTTGAAATGTTGCTCTCTCTGAACCCTTGAGTTTAAGATATTCTTGTGGTTTGAGGCACAATTTGGGGAGGAATTTGGGGAGCAAGTACTGCGAAGGGAGGGATGGTCTCATGATTCGAGTACCAGCCTTTCTTGATTTCACACGAGTCAAATGCTTGAATGCCTTGTGCGTTTCCAGATGTTGCCTTTTTCTTACATCCTTTTCACTACCTTGGTCTCAGGGGCCTTTTTTGAGCTTCTGGTTAGCCACGCGGTGTTAACTGACCTCAGGGAAATGGAGGCCTTGTTCTGGGGTGGAAAATAGATGATGTTGAGCTGGACCTGCTACTGTTATGCACAGCTCGTGTGTATTTCTAGAGCTATTTGTATTTATACAGCTAAAGAGACTAGTAGCGGCTTTCTTGTCTTTTGTAGTCTTCCTAATGTGGCCTCCAACTCGTGTTTGTCTAAAGCCTTCAAATCCCCAATTTTGGGGGAATCACAATTGCTGTGCCTTCAGATTTTAATTACAATCAGCGTGTTTAACTCAACCGTTCCTTGGCTCAAGTGACCTTAGCAGTTCTTATCCTCACCTTGCTGGATGAGAAAAGCTGAGGTTTACCGGCTTCCAGCAGCTGTTTGTAAATTTGGAGAGTACTGAATCTTTTTGTCCATTCCTGCTCCATCTTTATTTTTCCAGACTAAGCAAATCCAGCCTGTCCGACCTTTACCTGCTGACTTGAGCTCTCTCTATCTGCAGATGAACCCTCTGGGTAGTCCACTTCAGCGAGCGCATCCAGCGCGCGGGAGCCAGGTAAAACCAAGCCCATACACTGTGTTTTGCCTGTTCCCGACTCTTAGCCTGTCTTCACCATAGGCTGCTCCATCTTAGCAGCCCTCGTTGCTTCTAGGTGCCAGAGGAGGGCCAAGGTATGTACCCCCCAGGCCTTGTTGCTCATTCCCAGGGCATTTCTGCCATTCCTGTCTTAATGGGCCCCTTCAGCTGACCTTGGAGTTCCAGCTTAAGCCATGGCATGAAATCAGCTCTTTTTTAGCAGCCATTTCATTCCTCCATCAGCAGCTATTTCAAACAGAGGACCCTTACAGCATGGGCAAGTTATGCACCTCCAGACTAACATCCAAAACTTTGTAGCCTTTGCAGTCTGTCTCTTTGCCTTGGGCGTTATCAAAGCATTTGAACGTCTGAGCCCAGGAGGTCACTTTCTATCTATTTCTGGTCTCAGCTGAAGTGTAGGGAGATGGTTCAGTGATGGGTTTGTTTTTCTTTCTTATTAAGGCTCTTTCTTCATGAAATAGCAGAATGGAAATAGTAACTCATCAGCCATCCAAAAAAGAAAGATAGGTCTATTTGCGTTTCTTACTGGATTTATTTCTACCTGGGAGAAGGCGTGTACGTGCTTTTGTGTGGCACGTGGATCTCAAATGCTTAGTCCTTTAATAGTACAAAAAAAAAATCATCTGTGATCTGCTGGCGAAGGTCAGCTTTGGACCAGCACATATTTGGAGTTCCCATGTGAGAAGTGTGAGCTGTTAATCCCGATCCTGGTGCAGCCAGTCTGCCTGATGGAGAGGTCAATTTGCCATAGAAATATGGGGTTTTACTCCAGTGAGATTTTTCAGTGAAGCTTGGTGTGACCCTCAGTGAGTTGTGAGAGCTGAGGGGTTACTGTACTCCACCCTGTTTAATAAATGTTGCTTGGACACGTCGCTGTATGTGCTGTGCAAATGCAATGTGCATCCCCCAAAGTGGGTGTTGGTGGTGACTTTAACAGGTGCAGGCTGAGAGTAGGGAGGAGAAGGCAGGTTACTCTGTGGTGTTTTCTTTCGGAGTATCCGAGAGCATTGGCTGCTCTCCCATGCAGGATGCTGAGCCAGATGGGCCAGTCTTGACAGTTCCTCGCTTCCCAGTGCTTTTGCGATGGGACCCCACACTGGTAGACTGGCAAAAGGGAACACAGAGCACAGTGACTTTAGTCTTCCTTCCATTCGCACCCAGCTTTGGTTTCACTTTCTTCTTTCTTGTCCTCTTTCCTGTCCAGTTTCTTCTTTTTTTTATTTTTATATTCTCTGTGGCTTTTGGTGCCTCTTCCCCCTTTCCCAGCAGTGAGAATCCTGCTGTCTGAGCACCATGCGATGGAGCAAGTTGGCCTCTTCTCGGGAGCTTGCATGGAGCTGTAGCAGGCATCAGCACAGGTGGGACAAAACCCACGGAGCCGTTCTCAGATCCTACCCTTTGCTTCCCAAAGTGGAAAGCAGTGATCTGCCAAACTAAGTGTAAAAAAAAAAAAAAAAAAAATCCATCAACGGGGTTTTGCAACTGTGGGAATTAAGACCTGTAAGCACTTGCATGATCACAGTGCATGCACATGTGATCGGATTTATAGGTGTTACATCTAGGCCTCGTTGCCTAGTTCTGGTGACTTTACGGAAATAAATGAGCTCGAAATGGTGGGTTGATGGTACAGGGCCTTCCAGCATTTGTCAGCTCTCGGTCTGCTCTTGAGCTGTCTGGAAACATGTGCTGTCTTCTCTAAGATCAGCTTTCACTCTGCCCACTATTTGCTTGATTTGTTGCTATTTTAGGCACATTCCTAAGAAAAAGAAACGTTGTTCTTTGCTTTCTGGAACCTTATAAATGATGGCAAAGTGACTATTGCTGAGATGAATTTTAAGTCAACGTTCAATCAGATCTCCTTAGGTGCACGCTTGTACCGTTTGCAGTGCTGTCCCCAAGTCTCTGCACTTCTGTTGCTCGTCAAAGGTTTTCTCAATTAGGAAAGCAGGTTGTGTAAGAAAAACATGTTAATGAAAAACCATGTTAATGAAAGCTCTTGCCCCTAGAGGAGCCACACTCTAACACTTTAATTTGGTTGAGGATGGCTGGAGGGTTTAACTTGATCCGGGGTGTTAAACTCTACTGATGGCTGGAGATAAAAACCCTTTTAAGCAATTGTATTTCAAACAAGGCCTTTTCCCAGGCCAGGCTGTGCTGTGACATTTTGTCCTTTAAGTCAGGCAGATGCTATGCTTTGGGTCTCTGGCCCTATCTTGTAGCAGCATCGGTACTCAGGGTCCCTGGCAAGGTTGGGTGTAAAGACCGTGTCCCCCCATTTCCAGTGCTTATACTGGGATCACCAGGAGGATTGCCTGCACTCTACTAAGACCTTGCCCTGAGACATAACAGGCCTTACAGCTGCACCAAGGCTTGTTTTCAGGTTGTTTTTTTAATGGTCTTTCCTTTTGCAGCTGGCATTTCCTGGGTGTGCATCCTTTAAGACCTGAAGCTAGGCACCTCGCTTCGTGCTGAAGAAGGGAGCATCACGTTGCATCCGGGCCCCGATGATGGCTACCTGCCGTTCCTTTGCTCCTGGTTACCTTTAGGTGTTGCTATTCCAGACTCTCCGCTTGTGTTGTCCCAGTTGCGTGGGGAAAGACGCCCTTGGCCCAGATGCCTCGCCTGAGAAGAATGCAGACAGTCTGGCAGAGCGCAGGTTAAATAAAGTTTGCCTTGGCAGGGCCCATGCTCTTGGATGTACTATGAGCTGCCGGGGCGTAGTGGTGACGGAATTGCAAGCACGAACACTAGCTGCCAAGAGGAACGGGTCTCCTGGCCCTGCTTGCGGACTCCTCTCCTCTGGGACTCTTGAAGTACTGGCAAAATCGCAAGCCTTCTCCCTACCCCAACCCCGCGCCGACGCTCCCCTCTTTGCTCTGGAGCCTCCTGCTGATGAGGAGGGCGTCAGCGGGCCGCCGGTGCTGCGCCACCGAGCCCCGGTCTTGCTAAATTGATGGGGACCCTCCTGTTGGCCTCGGTGGCGTCGGGGATTCGTCCACTGGCCTCCCCTTATTCTAGGGGGAAAGATTTTCAGGCACTGGTGCGTCTTGACTGACGGCTGTGGCTTTTCCTGTTACCCAGGGAAGTGATTTCACGTCTGGGAAAGAGGGTCCGCGTGATTGATTTAGGAACTTTCCCTGGCCAGCGCTTGGGTGGTGTGGACACATCTCCCCTGCGCAGGCTGCTAACGCCTCGGAGCCCTTATGTGGAGCAGCATTCCCGCGGCCTCGGGATTTGCAGGTTGTTACCGTATAAAGGGCACAGTCTTGGCCCAGCAGGAGGGCCGACCAGCAGTTTTGTTGGCAGGTACCTAACTTTTGCTTTTAATAGATGTACAGCGCGGGGTTTTGGATGGGAGCGGCGAGGATCTCGTTGCTTGCCGCTGGTGGATGGAGCAGGGCTGGACAGCAGGGAAGCAGGGGGGTGAGAGGAGCACAAAGCAGCAGGGTATTTGTGCCTTGCCACCCTGGGACTGTGCGTTTTGGTCTCCAGGCGAGACACCCTTGACTCTTTAGGTAGCAGAAGGACTGATAAGGTTGCCAGACCGTGCTCGTGTCCTTTCAGTCAGTCGCAGGGGTTGTTTTAGAGTTAAAACACCAATTTTGGGGATTCTTCCAGCTCTGTATCGGCGCTCTCATCTGCTCGTGCATGGACATTAACTTTGGAGGTCAAGGCCAGTCATATCCCTTAGCCGTGCTCCCTTTAGGAACCAGTTACTCATTTGGTTTCCTGCGGGCAGCAGGGCGATGGAGCTTTTCATGGCTTTTGCCTTTCCTCTGTGACTTTGCATTAGGGTTTCTATCTCTAAGATGGGGAACATTTACATACTTGTGGTGCAGGGGGAAACTCAGCTAATTAATACTTGTGAAAGTGTTTAATGTATGGACTTGGAAACTGCATGTTAACTTACCCAGCAAGCTGATTTTTTCCCTCCAGGGCTTCGTATCGGCGGAAAGCTCATGAGTTGGTACCAAGCCTGACTTTTCCTGACCTTTCTGTCTCTCCCCCTGTGCCCACAGGTGGCTGGAAGTCCAAATGGTTAACCTGACCTGCACCCAGCGTTGGGTCCAGTACCTCCAGTTGCTGCAGGAATCCATCTGGCCTGGAGGAGTTTTACCAGCAGTGCCCAAACCGGCCAGGACAGAGGAACAGAAGAAAGCGGCAGCAGAGCAGGCCCTGCAGAGCCTGATGGGCATCTTGCCTAGTAAGTGTGCCCCAGAGATGCGTCAGCTGCCCCTGGGAAAGGAGCAGTGGGGGAGGCTGGGGAACCCTCCACTGCATTGGCATCTCTGGAATTGTGGTTACGAACAGCGATGGAGCCTGCTCGTGCCAAGGCGGTGGGAAATGTTTGTGACCTTTGAGGTTTGAATGGTTTCCTGCAAGCAAAAACCACAGTTTCCCAGTTCTGGATAGTTTGCATAAGCGTTTGGGGAGCAGCATAGCTCAGAGAGGAAGGATTCATGTCTTGGTGAATTCCAGATGCGGAGTGGCCGCATGCTCTGTGCTTAGTGCTGGTGGTGCAGTTCCCGCTGAGCCACCTCAGATGAGACAGGGCTCAGGAAAGCTGGTGCTACGCTGTGCCCCCACCTGCTGCCAGAGGGGACCATGGCTGAGAAGAGTCATGAGGCAAAGCCTTTGGCTTCTTGCTCTAGAAAGTGGCTTTTGCACTGAGCTGAAATCATGAGCCCAGCTGCACTGGATTTCCCTCTCTTGAAGTTTGACACAGGGACCTTTGGCATTAAAGCGGCTGCTGCCTAATCCCTGAGTGCAGTCTGAACTCTTAACTCCTTGCGTAAGGGGCCCTTGCTGTCCTTTGGGGAGGAAGAAGTGCTACCAGTATATGCCCTTGCAGGCTGGAATGCTTTTCTGGCATTCAGTCCCATCCCTGGCTGTTTTCGGTCGTGGTAATGTTGGGCAGGAGATGCCTTAGGCTCAGAACACCATCACAAACTTGGATTTAGCACCCACCAGCAGAAGACTGACCCTGTGGCACTACTGTGGAAATGTGCAGTTCCTAAAGCTTTGTCTCGAACGTTGACAGATGTGATCCAAGAAATCCTCGGAACCAGTAAATGTCGGATGAGCTGGAACCTGGTACTGGAGTCCCTGGGCCAGCCTGTGATAAACAGGTAGGTGGGTTACAGTCTCTCTACCCTTTGCGATGGGGCCTGTAAGCTACGCTCAGGGCTTCGCCATTAAATTCACGCTGCCAGCTTCTGGGCACAGCACATATCTGGCTAATTTTCCCAGGCTCATATCAAAGGGCATCTGGTTTGCTTACTGCGAAGGTGCATGTCTAAGACCTAGGTCTGGATGGAGATTATTGAGCCAGGCTTGTTAATTATGTTGTTGGGCCTGCTTAGTTTGTGGATGTCAGGGGACTGTCAGAGGAAATGAGACTGAATCCTGGTTTAGTGTGTTGTTTTTAGAAGAGCTTAGGGAGCTGCAGAGATGTGTAGGTAGTGCTTTTCTGCATACCCATCCCTGTGCATTTGGAAAGCACCATTTTTTGTGATAAACTGCAGAGAAATGAGCGTGCCACCTCACTCCGGGAGCTGCATTTGTGTTTTCTGTGCTGCTCAGCAGCTTCAAACACCCGCTAGTTTGGGGGGTGGAAAAAACCTGAATCATTCCTTGAAATATTTCTTATAGCGCATGAGATCTCTTATTTTTTTTTTTCCCCTGATGGCAGTCAGAATGCTTCTCCCTTGCGTGAGCTTTGGCTTCTGCGTGTCTGGAGCTGATCTCCCAGCTCCGCCGTGCCCCGACCAGCCTAAGCTTTGTCTTCTCTCCATTTCAGGCACCTGGTTTTCTGCCTCTTGGACATTCTGCTGGAGTTCTTGGTTCTGAAGGGCTCCGGCGATGAGCTCGAGACTGCAGCTGTCGCGCCGTCTGCCTCTAGTGGCCTGGACAAAGCAGGCTTTTCAGCACATTAACCAGGGCTGGTGTAGCCAGCAATGGAGGAGAGAAACAGCCACAGGCATGGGATGATTTGATTTTCAGTATTTACTGGACATGTCTCGGAGCTTCTCGTAAAGAATTTTTCCAGCCAGTGCTAAATGCGGCTGCTTCCAGGCTTCTCTGTTTTGGCTGGGTGATGGATTAAACCCAGTGTCAGGGGCTGAAGATGCTTTTCTGCCATGCAGCATCTGTTCCACTGCAGACCTGATGGAGAGCCTGGAATGAAGATGCCTGACCTCTGCTGAGCCAGACAGCCTGAGAGGGATAGCAGGCTGCCCACAAACCCGCTTGTCTTGCCCCACGTTTCTGAACATCTCTAACATCTAAAGGCAGACAGCGCACAAGATTTGCCTTTGTGGGCTCAGGCTCCAGCTGGCACTGGCACACAGAGACTTGATGTCACAGTATCTTGCTGACAGACATCTCTCCAGGACAGGTGAAGGGAGGACCAAATGCTGTCCCTGCTCTCGAAGCAGCCTGCCCTGTGCCTACGCCGCCCCATCCATTTTACTGGAAGGAAGATGGGGAAAGAATGGAGCATGGAGATGTGGTGGCAGCCCTGAAATCAGCAGCAGGGACCCATCCCCACTGCCCAAACAACTGGGAGGTCAAAAACAATGCAGAAATCCTTAGGGACCAAGCTGTTAGTCCTTAGGGACAAAGATAAGCTGACTGCCACTGCTCAGACTCTTGTTCTGGCATCTCCTGCTGCCTGAACAGTGGGAGGCAAGTAGGGTAGACTGTGTTCCTGGAAAAGAGAACTGTCACCAGGCTAAAGAGGAATGGTAGCTGAGCTGGCCTTTAGGATTACCTTGTACTTTGCCTGCTGAGTCACATCTTAGTCCCAGAGGCTGTCACCTGGAAGGCACAGGAGAAAAGGCACTGGAGCGTGATGCACAGCAAGTAAATCAGCTCCCGCGCGAGAGTGCTTGTCACAGTAAGACTCCTCTGGAAGAGGAGTGAGCATCTCTGAGCCCGGGAGGAATACCAGACGCGTGTCATGGGCAGCCAATGTGTTAGACCACAACAACAGGCTTGCGAGCACCACCGTAGCTCTGTTGATGATTGCTATTTCACCGTGCTTTGGTTTACTATGCCTGCTATGAGAACAGCTGTGTGCAGAGGGCTCTAGAAAGCTTGTCAGGTCACGATGTCCTGTGCCACCCAGCACAGAATGGCATGTCAATTTGGCAGCTGCTTTTCCGGGTCATCCAAGACTTGAGTGGTTTTGCAGGCTTGTGCTGCCCAGCTGTCAGGTTTGTGACAGGGAAAATGGACACAGAGACTATGGACACGGAGAATATGCACCAACAGACCAGTTCAGTGACCTTTTTGGTGTATATCCTGGGAGAAATATGAACTGACCGGTGCTGGACTCTGCTGATCAAGGGGACACCGCTCCTGGTGTTGTCTACGGATTCAAGTGCTTAGAAGAGGAAACCTCACGAGGGAGGCGTGCAGGATCACAGCTGGCTTCCGTATTACGGGACCAAAGGGTGCATTTCATACAGCCTGCTGTTTCTTGGAGCTGGATGCTCTGTGGCATGTTTGGAGGGAAGGTGTTGGAACTCCAACATATGTACCACTGGGAGCGTATTCTGCCCTTTCCAGAGGCAGCTGCTTAATAATGGACACATGGTGATGTGTGCTTCTTTGTGTTTCTGTTGTGTGTGTGTGTGTTGTGTGACAACACAGGGAAGTATTAGCTTGCTGCCAGCAAGCTTATTTTGAGGGAGCTCTAAGGACATCCCAAGACTAGCCAGAATCCAATGTAATGAAGCAAAGCAGTTTTTCATTGCTTATCAGAGCCATTTCTCAGGAGCAACACTTTTGAGATGGTAGATTTGCCAGCTGCTTGGAAAAGGAGGGAGCATGTATGTTAAGTAGCTTAAGAGTAGATTAGGCATAGCGTTGGAGCACGCTCCATCTGGGATAATCCCACGTGGCCAAGCAGCGGGTTGGGAAGGAGGACTCACATATATCCTTAAGCACAATATCTGATTGGAGCAGCCGCTTCACCCTCTCCTTCACTGCCACACTTCTGTTTCCCTTCTATTTCCCACTGCTTCCATTTACTACATCACCTTGTCTTGGGGAGTGGGAGAAAGCAGTAGGAGAAGGAGCCATCAGCCCGGGATGGTGTAGCGTAGCCCTGTTGTGCTTGGTGGCTTCCCAGATGCTCTTGGTGCGGTTGCTTGCTGTTGCTTCCTTATTAATTTTGTGGGTTTGGAGCGCCAAGTTTGTAGTCTGTCATTGATTAGGGATATGATTAAGAGACTGTTTGCTGAAAAGGATCATTCAGAGATGGACTGCAAACTATGCACTGTCAGCTCCATGTGAGTGCAAAGGTCTAGCACAGTCCTTAAAGACGCTGGATGTGGCGTCGGAAGGCTGAGCTCACATCTCTCCTTTGCTGGGAAGCCCTAGCATCCCTGCCTTTAACCCTGCCCTCTGACATTGTGTGAATGACTCAATATTCATTTCTCTTGAAGGAAGTGATTTGCCGTTTCTGTTGGTGGGCTCCGAGGGAGCATAGGTTGGGAGCTGGCGCTTCACTGGGATGTGTGACAGTGATTTGTGGGTGCACCAAACAACTGCCTGGGGCGTGCATCCTCTGCACCTTTCACGCCTTGAAGCCTGGACTTTGCAGAATCCCTCATGCGGCAAAGTAGCAACACCTCCGTGTTCACGTGGCAGGAGCTGGGGCAGAGGGAGCTGAAGTTGGTTTACTTGCTCAGAAATCAGAGTCGGAAACAGACCCCAAGAGTTTGGATTACAAGATCTTTGTTTTAATCTCCAGAACCCCCTTTCTTTTCTTAGAGCAAGGAAAACAGAAACCAGGGTTGCTGGAGCCCTTTCTCATGCTCTTACTGGCAAGGCTTCAAGCTCCCATTCTCTGCTTCGTAGATCTTAGTCCATTCTCCCAGCGGAGGTGAAGCTGCCCAGGAACAGCATAGGAACAAGTAGCCCCTCTCTGTATCTTGTTGTTAAGGAGGACAAAATCCAGTAAAAAGTTCAGCTTTTTTCTAATGCCAGTTTATTGCCTCACTGTAATTTTCGGATTAAATTGAGCACAACGGTGGCAAAGGCAAACTTCTGCGTTCAGGTGGGCTGAAAGTTTATTTCCATTGGACTAAGACTAGAAATACTGCTTTGGTAAAACAAACAAGGCCAACAAAAAAAAAAACAAAACACCTTTAACTTGCTCTGTGTGTGTCAATACTCCCAGCAAGCTCCCTTTTTATTTTTTTTTGCAGGAATTTGTGCAGAAGGCTCCAGCCACCTCTTGTTAAAGGGTGGGTGGTGAGAGCAGCCAGATTTGATCTCAAGAAGAAGTTGTGGGCTTCTGTCATATTAGGAGTAGAGCAGCGCACGCTTCAGGCGGGTGCTCAGCTCGCTAGGTCCTACTGGATGTACGTGATCTGCGTCCAGCCCCCTGTTTGCTGATTACGTGGCGTTGAGGAAAGCATTGCGTTTCCCCCTGCCTTAGTTTCCCCCAGCGCTGGCTAGTTAGATTGCAAGCTCACAGAGCTTCGAGGCCTCACCGTAAGCTAAATAGTAGCTGTGTTGAGCCAGAGCTTGTTTTTTGATTGTGTTTTCAGGGGGGGAAAAAGTGCCACCGGGGCACTGACTCCGTGTTGTATTTTGTGTATTCAAACCCTTGTATCGCTCTTTGTGGGCGCTGTTGTTCAAGTCTGTGTAGAAGAGCGCTCTCCTGAAGACCTGCTTTCTTGTTAAATGGGGAGCAAACTGGTGCTCCCAAGTACTTGTGACTTTTGTTCTGGCTCTGTGTACAATAATACTCCTATTTCAAACTTGTTTCTGCGTTTGGGTTTAAAATTCGCCTTTGCCAAGAAACTGCTTGTAAGACAGCCCTTGGGAAGAGAAGAGCAAGGAGGGGAGAGGCAAGAAAGCCCAGGTGGGAGTGGGAAGCTGGGGGACAGGCATCTCCTCAGGTGTCCCAAAACACATGGTTGGGGCAGCAGGGCTGGTGGCAACGGGTCTGGGGCAGTGGCTTGCCACCTTGGCACACAGTGGCCGTAGTGGGACCACTCAGGCATGGGAAAGACCAAAGTCCTTAGAATCTTGGTCAGAAATAAGAACAGTTTTCCCATCCCTGGTGGCATCAGCGTTGCTTCTTTCTCCCTGACAAGCGAACTTCTTGATTTAGGCTTTCCAGGGAGTGTGAAACCAGAGAAGCCATGTGGAGATCTTTGGCCTTTCTCCTGGAAGAAAGTGAAAGACACCCTGAGAAGCAGGGGCTGTGCAGACCCATCTCCACATCCCTTGGGCACTGCTGCTTAGGAAGTTCTCCTCGATACTGGTCCTGGAGGAGGAAAGCTGGTAAGCTGTAAGGAAATAGAGAATGTCTGAAAATGAGAAATTCCACGTGAAATTTGAAATATTATGTCACAGAAAAAAAAAATAGAGGGAGGGAAGAAAAACCTGATACAATGAATGCTTGAGTCATGTATTATTCTGGATTAGCTCTGCCACGGAAAGATCCCGTACACCCTATGAAATCCATTACCTACAAGCCAGTGAACATTTGTAGAGCACATGATGTGGGGATCAGAGCTGAAGCCAAGTTCCCCTGTATAATATCCACCCCAGGGTAGGTTGGTCCACTTCCAGTGTCAACAGCCAGAGGATTAAGCATTTATCTCTGCAGAACAGTGGATAATTAATACCAGATCGAACTAGGGACTAAGCTCATGAGAGCTTGCTTGTGACTAGATTTGTGACCGAGTGTGGCTTTATTGCCCGCGGGCGAGTTGTGGGGAGTGGGTTGAGGTTTTCTCTGTAGCACACGGGGCGGACACTGCCTCTGTGATATGTGCCTTGTAGCAGAGCATCAGGAGCTGCAGGGCTTTGAGCTGGGACGACATTGGGCTTTCCAGTCATGGCCACAGGCATTAGGGGTGTAAACCCATCAGCAGACCTTTCCTTCCAGCCGAACGCTGGAAGAATGGAATCAGGATGCCGTGATCTGCCATCTTCTGGATTTAAATGTAAAATCCAGGTTTTGGCAATTCTGGCTTTCTTGAAATAAATTAATACCATTATCCTGGCCGCAGTCCAGTTCAGGTAATTATATTCTTCCTACCTTAATGCCACTCCAGCCCCCTGTCTCCACTGGATATGCTATATTCTAATTCCTGTCTGGAACTTGCTTATGTTACAAAGTCTTTGTATTTTTTTCCCCCCTCTGAGTACAACTGGTGCACAGAGCGTTAGCCGGCCCCCAGCGCTATGCTGAGCTGCTAAAATAGTCGAGAGAACCTGCCTTAGACGTTTGATTTTTGCCTGGTGATGTCCTGGAGCATCTTTCCTGACTTGTAAGCCTGCTGAGTTGGGAAAGTGGATAACATAAAAGATCAGAGCAAGAGCTGCGGTCCTGTTTAACCCACTGGACTGTTAGAAACGCGCTTCTCTCTTCTCCGAATGCCTTAGGCTGGCCAGCGTGTTAATGGGAGGAAGCCCAGGCCTCCTGGCTGGTTGTCTTACCTTCCTGTGTTGCCATTTCTTCAAAGATTTTTGAAGGCTGAAGTATGTCCTTACTTCCAGGCGAGGGAGGAGTCCTCTTGTCTTCGAGGAGAATATTGAGTGTGTCCTAATGTAAATATGTCCCAATGTCCCTGATTAATCTAGTGGAGCGGCCCTGCCTTGATTTGAGGTTACCATCCAGCCCTAAAAACCCTGTTTCCTGCAGTGCTAATGCTTAAAGCTGGCTTCGAGTACCCGCTTTCCCTTTTGGAGCTTTCCCTTTCTTGTCCACGTTGGTGGCTCGCTGGCCTTTACGTCTCCTGCGATTGATGCATTGGTTTAGTTGGTTGGTTTTTTGGTTTTTTTGTTGTTTTTTTTTTTTTTTTTACCTTTTGAAAAGTATTTAAAGTCGCCTTCTTTCCTTACCCTTTCAATTACGCTCTCTTCATCTCCTGGCCTCGCTGCGCGGCTGAAAAGGCTGCTTGAGGAGAGGTACTTGAGGAGAGCGTCCCGTAATTCCGCGTACTTCCTTCCTGTTCCCAGGCCCCTTCGCTCTTCCACGGCCCTCGAGGACAAGGAGAGTTTGAGGGACGTGCTAGAGGAGGGGACAGCGGGGGTGAGGATCAAAGACCATAAACCACTGTTTAAAAAAAATATAATGCCCACTGCTTCTCTCGAGTGTCACATCTGGCAGAGCCTCATTAACCTTCTGTTTCCCCCTCCTACTCCTTTGCCCCTGAAAATCAACAAAGCCAAACATAACAAGTTGCCCTGACTGAAGAAGGCTGAAGTGTGTGTGCTTAGTGTGAAAAAGCAAAAGCAAAGCCATTGGCTAAAGCCCCTTTTTCCATGCAGGCCACTTCACATTTATTACACGGGAAAGACGGAGCTCTTTAAATCCCGATGCTCTTTATAGTTGAGCTCTTTAACTTTCTCCCTTCCTCCCCTTGCAGGCTTCATTCTCCCCTTGTTCCGCTCCTTCCGCTCTGCTCCTTTCTTTTTTGTCCTGTGAGAACGAGTCTTTTAATCCCCTTGTACTGCAGATTAAAGCTATTATAGCCTCCCCAACCTGACGTTTTCTCAGAGAGGCTCACAGCCAGATCTTTATGAGTGCTCTCTGTCTGTCTGCTGCTGCCTTTCTTCTCGCCACACTAAACCTCCGTTCCTGACCTTTCCCTGAAGAGGGAAGGGCTGTGGCGAGCAATCCCATGTCGGCAGAGGCTGGTCTCAGCGGGGCTCGGGGTGCAGGAAATTAAGACCCATGGAAATTAACAAGTAAATAAGGGGAGAAAGAAAAGACGATGTGGGAATTAAGAGACGGAACCCGAGCAAAATTCAGCCTGCTTGGAAACCAAATGCAGGGTTTGGGGCTGAGTTTTGCAAACGGTCCTGTCTTTACGAGGAGCCAAACCGTAAACTCGGGACTCATTTTTAGTAGCAGATCAGGGTTACCTGAAACCTAAGCTACAGTCCAACTCCCCGCTTCGTATTTGACCCAAAAAATAATGGATCCAGGCACCTGTAGTACACAGGTAGACATTGACTTTGTGAGCTTTCAGGGACAGGGGGGACTGCTCGTACTATGGGACTGAGTCCACGACAGCGGACTTCTCAGTATTTGTCATCAAATGACGGTACCTCACCTCTGAGATTGCAGGGCGGACCGATGTGCTGGTCCTTGTCTTGTACACATCATAAAAGCGCAAAGGACGGGGGTAGCTTGCCTAAAAGCGCGTGCACTAATGGCAGAAACATCTTGCCTACAGAGTTTTCTGGCTCTCGTCACCAGTTCTGCCACTGTGAGGTGTCCTGCAAATGTCCCAGAGTTCTTGGCGAGGCACCAAGGAAGGTGAAAAGCCCCAAGATGAATTCCCCAGAGGAATGGTGTAAAATTACCCCATTCAGGCCCCATTTCAGGTTCGTGTACAACATACGAGGATGCGTTGGTGAATAGGAGGGGTGTCTGTCGCTGACACGCTCTTTGAGCAGGGAGGAGGTAGTTTGGTTTCTTCTTCTTTTGGACCTCCAGCGTGAACCTGGCCGGGTTGTTCTGAGCCAGTGTTTCACCCAACTGCAAAGCTCTGGGTGCTGTGTGAACCCCGTCAGCTTGAAGTGAAGAAAATCATGCAATACCTACGCCGAGCGAGTACAAAAGGTCAAGTTTGGGTCCTGCCAGGCTTTACTTGCATCCATTTATACGTGGGTTATGTTTTACCTCCCTTGTAAAAGGACAAACAGAGAATTTGCTTATCTTTATAAGCACCTTGAGAGCACGCTGTGGGCTTGGGAGACATTTGAAGGGTTGATTAAACGCCTCCAGGTTTTTCTAAAATAGGTGGTGACCGCATATAAGAAGATTTCCCGTACTTCAGGGCAGCAGCAGCAGCGCTGCGATGACAAGCCAACTCATGGCACTTGTGCTCTCCTATCGCATGCCCGAGCCAACGCGGAGGCTTCTGGGGACAGCGGCGGAATTGCTTGCAAAGCAAATAATAGAAGTGCAACTGTCCCCTTTTGGGAACTCACTTCGGGGCAAAAGTTCCCCTGGCAGCCCAGCTTTTGCCCATAATGAAATTGAAACAGGAGCTCGCCCCCAGAGGGGCCGTACGTGTGAAACTCTGCCATGTCGAATCCGTATGAATCCTCCGCAAGGAAAGCCCCAGCCCTGTAATTACTGGCTTTCCAGCAAGCAGCCTTTTCTTTCTCTTTGTGTGGGCCCGGTGCCCCCCTTCCTCCCCCTCCGTGCGCGCATGATAAGAGGATATTTCTAATGAAAATCACTGGGCAGAAGCGGAGAACAAAAGCGGGGGCACAGCGCGCTCGCTGGTGGGGATATTAGAGGCGCTGGGCTCCCACCTCCGTCCGGTCTGCTCTCCGCTGGGAGAGCGCGGTGGGCACGGCGGGCTGGGGAGGCTCTTATTAACCTTAATCTGCAGAAAAGGAGCTGAAACCAGGCCGCGGCCTGGTTTCATAGCTACAGCGGCTCGCTCCCAAGCGTGCAGCCTTATGAAGGGGCAGTCTCCCCAGCAACTCTAATGCGTTTTTGCACCGGTGCCGTCTAATCTGAGGTAGAAATGTCACCGCCGTCAGACCCCAGGCTGGCAGCTCCCAGCCACGGCCGCGCTGGTAAGCACATATCCAGCTTCAACCTTCTGGTTGCTGGGGTGAAAGGGCCTCTTTATCTCCGCGGGGAGAGGCAGATGAATCCCAGGCTCAAACAAGGGACCTGCTTTTCTGGGGGGTTTCCCCCCCCGACCCCCCCCCCTCCAGTTCAAGGCCTCTTTATTATGTCTTTTAATTCTCAGCTGAGAGTGGGAGGGAGCAATAAGGCTGGAGAAATGATGGTAGAGGGGGGAAGAAAGGCCCCAGCCACCGGTGTGTGAAAAGGGAACGCAGCGCAGGGATTAAAAATGTCAGCTTCATGGGAAGTACTTGATATTTAATAGCTTCACTCGATTGCCGCAAGGCAGCGGTGACATGCACAACGCTGTAAGGGCAGCTGTGAGCCACGTCCCCGGGAGAATCGGTGCCATTTCTGGGAACCTCGGGCCCTATCGCGATATGGGGTGGGGAGGAAGAGCCACGTGCGGCTGAGCTTGTATTGCTTAAGATGAAGCTGTCGGGTTGGTGGCTCATCCTTTCTGTGGCCGGCTGGCACAGGGTCCATGCTTGCCACAGAACGAACCGAGCTGAGATTTCTTCCCCCTGACAGCTCGTGCCCTCCGTCTGATGGCTGACAGCGCTTGTGACTCGTTTATTGCGAAAACGCTCTTGGATGGTCTGTCCGCAACATATTCTCTAGTTTGCTCATCTCTGCAGCTGCTGGCGGAACTGTGGCCTTTTAAAGCATTAGCACTCCGTAATCTCCTCTTCTCGACAGATGCTCTGATGCTATCTGCCGCCTGTACAGTCGAGGCCACTGGAGGAGTTCGTTTGTGTGACGGGAGCATGCTCCTGTGCCGGTAAGGCTCTCATCAACATTTTTGTCTGATTAGGCCAATAAAAATTCTTGGATTCCTCCCTCGTCTCTGGCATGCATGTGCTGCCCACACCAGCACGCTTTATTTCTCACCCAGCTTGCCTCCCGTGCCCCTCTGGACGTGGCCCTGGGAGAGGAAGCTGCTCCTCTAGAAGAAGGGCTGTTGGAACAAGTCAATAACTCTGAAGGGATGGAGATTGCTTCTTGTTGCTCATTTTTGTGACAAAAGGATGAAGACAAAGTGACCAGAGCTTTCCCAGCATGACTGACTGGTAAAGAGCCCTCCCAGCGCCGTACTTCATCACTATCTCAAAAGGCGATGTGCTTTTATTGAACCGAGCCTGCTGTGGGCTCTGTACACTCCATCAAGCTGTATTAAGTTTTTGCTTTTGTCTGTGCAGGCGAATTCTAATAAACTAGCTTATGGCTGTCCTTTTCAACACACTTCAGCACAAACACACCTTTGTACATTTGGAAAGCCTTTTCCCAGATTGATGTGCATCCCTAAAGCAGCCCTTATGGACCATCTGACAATCCCCTTGTCCCCGAGGCATTTGGCACCGTTCCTGTCACCACCTGCCTGGAAAAGCAGGATGCAGGGGCTGTCCGTCCCTTGGCTCTCCTGCCTTCCGGAAAACAGTGTCCAGGGTAAAAATAGGCACGGTGCGCTGCCATCCTTTTTAAGGGCTGTTCTTGACCCAATATGCTCCACCAACAAAAATAACCTGTTCCGCCCCCTTCGGCGAGGTTCACCTGAAGCCCAAAAGCTGCATTAGAACAGCGTGTATTAAAGTGCATCACACATCAAAGGCTTGAAAGTAAACACCAGCGATGTCTCTTTTTGATCACATTCCTTTCCACGGCAGGCTGATGATTTCCAAGCCAAGAATGTCACTAACCTCTCATATTTCTCCTGGTCATTTCTGTCCTGAAATTGGAACGCAGCCACAGGCAAAAGGGGGTTGAACGCCCTGGTGTCAGGGATCCAGATTTAAGAGACATTATCTCATTGATAGTGAACAACAAGGCTGGCACGCCGTCAGGCGCAATATTCCCTGGAAAGTTCAGCGTGTGGGGCTGAGGGATGGGGGAAGGCAGGCTTAACTTGTAACGCTAAGCTCGCTCTGGTCCATCGTGATGAGATTGTGGCTGGAAGCCTCAGCGAAGTCTCTCCAACTTGACGTTGGAGAGTTTAGGCAAGGGCCCCATCCTTCTGGGAGGTGGAGGACGTGGAAGGGCTGAGGATGGTTGCACAGCGCAGCAGCTCGGAATGAAAAAGAGAGGTTGCATGGAGAGAAAGAGGGGAATGGGGCCGAAAACTGCACTTCTTTATTGTGGCTCAAGAGGAAAATTGTATGGGCAAGAGAGAGGAACACGGATCAGGTACGCTGAAACATCCAGATGAGCATGAGGGAACAGGAGTGCTGTCATTCCCTTTTTCGGGTCGCAAAGACGGAGCTCAAGCTACATCTAAAGCTACTAATACCCTTTAAAAAGCTCCTTACACTTGGTCTGCAGATCATATTGTCCTTAAGAAAAAGTTCATCTTTTCTGCTTGGCAGCAGCTGTGTTTAGCCTGGAGTGCGGCACAAGCACTGGCAGATAAGACGGCACTCAGAGGTTTTGCAATCTGTCAGCCCTCTGCATCGTTCCAGGGGAAAACTTCAGAAGGAGCCGATTTCATCAGGATGTGAAATTAGAAAACGGTTGCAATAGGGGAAGAAATCACTTGGGAAAGAATAGGGACAACCCCATATGAGAAAATCCCCCCCAGCTCTGCGCCAAGCTTTGAAACCACAGGTGTTGAAAGCCTTGCGGCCGCTGTCAATGTTGCGACAGCGTGTTTGCAGTGAGCATCCTCCTGATACAACCTTAAAATGCCAAAGTTGGCGATTTAAGTTAAACTGCCTGTAAGGGTAACGCTTACGGGTCCCAGCACTGCAGCAGCAGGTCACAGGTGGAGACACCTCCCTTGGCGTTGAACTTCTTTTGAAGGACCGCAGCCCTTCAGATGTTTTGGGGGGAGTAAATTTAGTGAACCCTGGTAGCTCCTGAAATAATGCGCCATGTTTTGTGGCAGCAGGTCTGGGTTATCAAATCCAGGCTTGCCTACCCAGAGGATAAACCTTTACCTGCACGATGTCCTCACGTGGACCCAGGCTGCTGTGGATGGAGTTGGGGGCAGACGGGGCACGAACATGCCATGTCCTGCCACGGCCGGGAGTGGTTTCTCCAAAATGCTTAGGTTTGGGAAGCAGGGGAGCTGCAGGGTCTGGTTTCACACCTACTCTCAACCCTGCACATCAAGGGATGTACAGAGAAACATCTGTATATCCCTTCTCAAGAGAACACGGCCTCAACTTGCCCCAGGGGATGTTTCAACTGGACATGTGGAAAAATTTTTACACTGAAAGGGTTATTAACCATTGGAACAGGCTGCCCAGGGAAGGCGTTGAGGCACCATCCCTGGAGGGATTTAAAAGACGGGAAGACGTGGTGCTTAGAGATGTGGTTTAGCGATGGTTTTTGTCAGAGTTATGTTGATGGTTGGACCAGGTGATCTGAAAGGTCCCTTCCAACCTGGGCGATTCTATGACTTGCTCTGCTCCTGGCTGGTGTGACCTGCTGGCTGCAGGAGCCACGAGAGGGAGCTTTGGGGCTGTCCCTTCAATTTTTTTCCCCAGGCCAAGCTGAGGCACAAGATGGTGCTGTTGTCCCAGCCGTCGCAGAGCCTGCGAGGGACAAGGGAAAGCCACCGTGGAGAGGGGGACAGTGGTGAACCCCACCGCACCACACCACAAGCCAGAGCTCTGTGCAGGATAGGGGCGGATGGGAACTTCTCCCAAACTTGAGCCCATTTCCAGCCCTGCTTCAGGGCGACCTCAAGGTTTTGCTGAGGAAAAGCTGGTGGACAAGTGATCTAGAAAAGACACGTGCCGGCGAGCGTGGCTTCACATCCAGATCTGCCCTTCCTCGTGGCCTGTCCTCAGGTGTCCCTGAGGGGTTACAGCATTTATAAGAGGTAAAATAAGTCTCATGACTGCTCCGCAGAGGCACGAACCTCACGGTGAGAGATCCTAGGGGCGAGGAGAAGAAAATACAGAGAGGGGTGTTGATGTCCCCGTCCCGGCTCTGCCAGGTGATGGGGGTGCTGGATCCGGAGCGCCCTTGCTCACCCTTCCCACACGGAAAGCTCCAGCCTGGGTTTGAAGAAAATTTTCCCATGAAAGATTCCCCGAAACTGGTACGTTCCCACAAAGGGCTTTGATTTCAGTGTATCGGCATTTTCCTATGAGAAACCGTCTCATCGGAAAATTCCCAACCAGCAAAGAGAAACTCCCCAGTGTATCGGAGCGGGGGGATACTGTCGCACGCGGTGGGAATTTAATACCGGTGGAGTCTTGTGTCTGGAGGCTCTGGGTAAAGAAAGATGAAATGCAGCCAGCACCACTCACGGCAAGAGGGGAAACCGTGAAGTCCCGCAATCGAGCAGCTTCGCTCTCTGCAGCCTGCTGCTCGTTTTCCCAAGGTTTTCCTCTTAATATTTCTCTCTCATCGGGGTGTTGCTGCTTTCCGTGCAGGCAGAGGGTGCAGCGTGCAAGCGTTACGGACCAGCGGCAGCACAGGCAGGACCTGTTAGGGGCATGGAGGCAACTGGAGCACAAGCTGGTGCTCCAGTGGTTCGATCTGCTTTTGGTGGGGGTCTCGAGCTAAAGGGCGACAATGCAATTCGAGGTAACGGGAGAAACCGAGATGAGCAAGTTACCTGCTCTCGAACAGGCCTGATGGTTGAGTTATGGTGTTCGCGTATCCCCATCCAGTCCCTAGTCCCGTGGCTTAACCAGGCTGGAGGAAATTTCTGCGTGTGCTATGGAGACAGCTCTTCTTTTTTGAAGTTCAGGATTCCTCTAGAGCAATAACAGGCCCCTGCCCCTCCAGGGGCTCTTTCTGATGGACCATGGGACATTGCAGCGCGGGTGAACTCTGACCAACGCTTGGCAGGTGCCCGCCTCGGTGCTTCGTGGCTGGAGGAATATGCTCTGGGTTTCTGGCAGTCCAGGAGGAGCTGCCGAGGTGTGGACGAGCAAGGCAGGGTTTGTGGAGACAGGGAATACAGCAAACTAGCTGCTAGCCCTGGAAAAGACGATGCCATCTTAGAGGTTCTCTTCCTTCGTGAAAAACCAGAGGGCAGCTCCTGACCTGGCCCTCTACTCTTAAAAGAAGCTCAAAATTTGGCTCTTCTTGCTTCTCTTCTTTAATATCGTTGACTGCAAAGGAGGCATTAAGCTCCCACAGGGATGAGTACTCCTCCATTGGAGTTGCCCTCCATCCCCAGCCGATGGGTGCTGCTTTCAGGAATATTTTCGGTCCTGCCCGTGCAATGCTGGTGGACCTCACCCGCTATCCCTAGTGGGATGGAAGTAATCGAGCAAGAAACTTGAAAGCACAATTAGGTTATTAAATCCACCTCTTGTTGCCCAGAGGCTCCTCTTCGTGCATCAAGCTAGATTCTTCTGTCAGGCATCGATTTCGGGGTTATTGGACACGAGCAGAGGAGAACAGACTCCAGCCACGAAACTTCTCCAGGGCTTTGTCCAATTTGGTTTCGAATGGCTCCCCTGAGAGGGCTTTCACCAGCCCTGGTGGGATAATGTACCACAGCCTGCTGGAGCTCTGATGGAAAGCGTGCCTCTTCCGTGGCAGGTACTTCATCTGGGCTTGAAGGCTTCCTTCGCTCCGCTTGTTCTCCTGGTGGTTGTCTCTCCGACGGAGGTTAGCAAGTCCCTTTGTGAGGCCTGCGCTTCTCAGATGTTATGTCTGGAAGTTTGCTCTGTTTTTTTGGCGAGGGGGCCCAGGGTCTGGAAGTAGAGAGGCTTTTATGGGAACCCAAGTCCCCTTTTGACACGACTTCCTTGTGCTTAAATTTCAGGTTGAGTTACAGACTAGAACGTTTTCTGGTTGGATATCTTTCATTGTCAAAGGGGATTAGGCCAGTGATTATTTACATGCACCTCTATTACACAGAGTCTGTTTCTTTTCTTTTCTTCTTTTTTTTTCCCCCGCCATGTAATTCTCCATAATATGTAAACGCTGATGAAAGCAGTCCCGTAGATGGGGGAGAGGGGGCAAACGAGGCTCCTGCTGTGAGAAGTGGAATGGGTAGACCGAGATCTCTGAGCTGGGAGATGCCTTTAGGGCCGATGCTTTGGCGAGAGCATCCTCTTCCTTCCACACACGGACACCTCTTCCTCCCACGCATGGACACCTCTTCCTCCCACACACAGACACCTCTTCCTCCCACGCATGGACACCCTGTCCCAAGCAGCCAGGTTCATCCTGGGGCATCACCTTTCGCCGGTACGTTGGAGATGGTTACAGCAGGAGGCTGGAAGCTTGGTGCGACGGGCCACTGGTTTGATCTTGGGTGGCTCCTCTGGAGCTTTGGCTGCTCCCCAAGAAATTGGGGTATTTTTTTTTAGAACCCAACATGCCTAAGCTTTAAAAGGGATTTTTGATAGAAGTCCCATTTACTCCTTTATTTGGCTTGGGAGGCTGCAGTGGAACAGATTTCTTTACATATCCTTGAGTGTTATTTGATTAAGGTTATGACTGCTAATAAACACTCCGAGTCCATTCTCCTTCCCCACCACTTGTAATTCAGGCTAACTGTTGCCTGCGTGGGACAACACCTTTTTATACCAGTGCAAGGGACCAGCGTGCTGATTCTGCTCCCCTTTCATCGCTTTACCGGTGTACCGCTGACTTCTGATTTATTCCAGCTTTATAACATAAGAGAAAACAGAAATGGGAGGAGTGCCAGGAGTGATTCTGGCACAATAACCAGTTTACTTCCTTTTCCTTCACTTTGCCATTTACAATCACAAGTTCTTCTATAAAACAGCTATGAGAAGAGCAGACATTGCCCAGGAGTAAGAAAACTCAGAGCTGCAGAATCAAGCTGACAGAAACCAAACTCTTGTTTGCAGCGTAGGAGAAAGAAGCAGGTTCTGCTTGGAAATACAGAAGGGAGGAAGAAAGTAGGGACCCCAGAGGACACTGTTCTACCTGTCACCTAGAAAATGAGCCTATTTCTTAGCATGGTTAGTCTTTTGCTATGTAAGAAAATATTTTTAATTTTTCAGGAAGCCAAACAGAGGAAGTGATAGAGACACCCCAGCTACCCAGCATCACCGCAACTGCGGCGGGAGATCTCCGCCAGTACTCAGAGAAGGCTGGTAAGCAAATCATAGCCAAAAGCAGTGACCCACGGACTGAGGAAGGAGGTGGTCAGGCTCACCTAGGGATACGTAGATTGTCTAGAGAGAAAGGAGCGGAGACTCAGGAACCTGCCTGCAGTCACCAGCCTCTGGGGAGTAATCAGGGGGATGAATATGCCACATGCAACGAAATAAAAACGTGCTGGGATGTACCCAGAATGCAAACTCCATGTAAATGAAACTTTGCTCTGCACTGAAAATAGAATCATAGAATCATAGGATGGTTGGGGTTGGCAGCGACCTTAAAGATCATCTCGTTCCAACCCCCCTGCCCTGGGCAGGGACACCTCCCACCAGCCCAGGCTGCTCCAAGCCCCGTCCAACCTGGCCTTGAACCCCTCCAGGGATGGGGCAGCCACAGCTTCTCTGGGCAACCTGTTCCAGTGCCTCACCACCCTTACAGTAAAGAATTTCTTCCTGATATCCAATCTAAATCTACCCTCTTTCAGTTTGAAACCATGACCCCTTGTCCTATCATTACCCTCCCTGACAAATGCCCGCTGATGGCCATTTAGGAATCCATAAGAGCACAGAGAGCTCCCTGCTTGCACCAAGCCTTTCTGCTCCCCTTTTCCCTGAAGGCTGGGGGCCTGATGCCTTTTTCCTGGACGTGAAGCGCAGTCTCTCCGCAAGAGTCATAATAAGTCTTGTGCTGCGCCGCACGCTAATGAAAAGCTGTGTGGGCTAGTCCCTAATTACAACCATCAGTTAAGCTGTCAGAGGGAGCTCTCGGCCCCGGTTGTTGCGTTATTAGACTTTGGGCCTTGATGAACTGCAATCAGGCATGAAAGTGCGACCTGAGCAGAGCCAGGGAGGTCTCCACTCCCCCGTCGAGCTCGGGGGGCTTTCGTGCTAGACCTGGTTTCTCAGGTCCGGGGTTTTACCTATTGCACTGCAAGGAGGGAGCTGGGAGCAGGATGGGGAAGGAGGAAGAGGAGGAGAGCCCCATGGGGCAATCACCTTAGGCACAACCAGCCATCTTTCCACACACCTACATTTGCTGGCTTTTTAGGGTTTTCAGGCTTCATCGTTTGGAAGACAAGAAGCCGTTGCTGTAACTCAGCGCCTCCAACTTCGGCTTCCTGCTTAAAAGCCTTAGGACCTGCAGCTCTATACGTTTAGTTTCAATACAAACGCTGCGCCGGGATGAGTCCAAGTCACGGTGTCTTTCAGCCACATCTGGATTTTGAAGTGTCCCAAAGGATGACGTTGGGGGACTGTTTCTCCACGCAGTGGTCCCTTTAAATTTCACACTAGACCCAGTGGAAAACAGACATGCAGATGGTGGGTTTTAATGACAACAGCACCAGTTTATTTGAACTGGGGTCTTTATGGGGAGATGTGTTTGTTTTCTCAGACCACACATTATTAACTAATCCCTAGACTTTGTTTTTATAGTCGCATTGTGAGCAACTTCCCACTTTTCGCCCCTTTCCTCCGTCAAAACGTCTTCGGCTCCGCAGTTATGTGTAAGGCGTCCTAGACTGCTGCTGCGCGGGCTGGCTTTCCATTCAGCAGTTCTGCCACAGCTGCGGCTCCGCTTTCTAACTGGGAAATTCAGAGCACCAGACTGGGAGTTTCCTCATGCTCTTTGGAAATGATCAGCTACAGTCATTATCATAGAATCACAGACTGGTTTGGGTTGGAAGGGACCTTAAAGATCATCCAGTGCCACCCCCTGCCCTGGGCAGGGACACCTCCCACCAGCCCAGGTTGCTCCAAGCCCCGTCCAACCTGGCCTTGAACCCCTCCAGGGATGGGGCAGCCACAGCTTCTCTGGGCAACCTGGGCCAGGGGCTCACCACCCTCACAGCAAAGAATTTCTTCCCGATATCCCATCTAAATCTCCCGTCTTTCAGTGTAAAACCCTTCCCCCTCGTCCCATGGCTCCCCTCCCTGATCCGGAGTCCCTCCCCAGCTTTCCTGGAGCCCCTTGAGGGACTGGAAGGGGCTGGAAGGTCTCCCCGGAGCCTTCTCCAGGATGAAAAGCCCGTTACATATACCATTCCCTCTTTGTATGAAGGGGTAATAATATTCCCTTTGTCTTCCTTGTGTATCAGCCCCATTCTTATTCCAAAGCCCAGGTCTGTCTCCATTTCCCAACTTTTCCTCTTCCAGGACAAAACCAGCACGTGGTGCATGCCTGAACTAGAAGAGAAGAGCCCATTTGCAAAGGGCCCAAGGTGAAATGCTTGCAAGAACACCCTCTGAAGCATTTGGTTACGTTAAACCATGAACGCCGCAAGAACGGGCTTCACTGTCGGCTTTTGGCTATTCCTTCGTGGATTCGAGAGACCTTGAAGTTTTGCAGTCGCGTGTCCCTGCTGGGCAAAGCCAAGGCAGGACGCCATGGCCGGCGTGCCCGGGAAAGGGTGGGATTTTGGGCAACAGCTTCTCCTCACCCGGTTTCCCACCTGTGCCTTTCGCAGAGCATCTCCTCTGATGGCTTCCAGCCTTCGCCTGACAAACAGAAATCTGAAATGAAACAGCCTGTTCTGGAGGGATGGTGGGGGTCGGGGAGCGGGGGGTCGGTTGTGTAGCCCCACACAGCTGTTAATCACCAAAATATCTCTGGCTCCCAGCAGCTGTCTGGTGTTTATCTTAGCCTGGATATCTACTGGCCGAGCCCAGGGAGAGCAGGCCGTGCAGCCAAGCCAAACACAAACGGAAGACAGATAATTTGCACACAAAAGGGTGCGCACGTGTGCTTTGCGTGTGTGTACATGTGCATGTATCCACGCAGGCTTCGTTTATATCCCGCTGCTGCGGCTGGGAGTGCGCGTCCGTGGATTTTGTTTGAAACGAACGCGTAGTTTGGTGGGCAGACGAAGGGAAGCCCAACGTGTGTGTGTTGCGCAGGTGGTTTAGGCGCGCGCTTCCAGGTGCGCGGCTGTGACTCAGAGAACATCTCTCGCACAGTAATTCCCTGGGCGTTCTCGACGCCTTGTGAAGTTTTTGAGATAAAGTGGAAAAATACAGGGCTTCCCACGCCTTCCAGTATCAGTCAGCCACAGAGGCTTTGAAGCGCATCTAAAAGGCAGTTCCCTGGGCCGTCTGGGACTGTTGGGGAAACAAGGAGGAGGAAGAGGGCTAACAAAGTAAGCTGTCCCACCTGCAGAAGAGAAGGAGGGCAACCTTGTGGCTCCAATTAACCCGGCCTGGCAGGGGTGTGAGGGCCAGGAGTTTCTATAAATCAGGCTCAGGTGAGGCTGGGCTTTTCAGGGCAGGGATGAGAGAGGCAGCTCTCTTGGTGCGTTTGATGTCGTCTTTGCGGTAAGAAGCTGGCAGTGACCTAGGAGATTAAAGACTTGAGAAGCAGCAAGGATGATGTGAGCGTGTTTTACCCTGCTTATTCTGAAGACTTACACCTTTCTTTTTTTCCCCTGTTGCCAGGCCCTTTCTGTAACAGTCGGAGTGTCCTGAGCTACCTGTATGGCAGCAAAGAAAGTCCTGGCTGGATCTGAGTTGCTGCTTGCATGATAAGGTAGGATTTGCTTGAACTTACGGGATGGCAGGCACCAACTGGAATTTTCTTTTAATTAATTGCCAATTGCAAGTGGCTGAAGAAGCTCGAGGTTGTGTTGCTGAATGTTGTGAAGCTTCAAACTAAAGGGCTTGCAGTTTCTATTTACCTAGCAGTTGTTTGTACGCTTAATGTTGTTTTGGAAAGAACGCTTGAGGTCCTCCTTGCTGCTGACTCTCCCCTGAGGCTTCCGAGGCTGTCAAGCACTGAGTGTTACAGAAACTGGCTGTACAGGATGGTGTGCGCCTCTGACTTCTCTGAGTCCCGCGGGAGGCTGAAATCTTGCTGTTTCTTACAGTGTGTTCCCTAGAGGCAGCTGCACAGGATAAGCTGCAGCGCCGGCTTTTGGAGGCATTTTTGCTAGGTGGGAAGCTGGAGGCCTGTGCTGAGCTGCGTGAGTCTGAGTGAGGGGGTGTGCATTTGCTTTATCCCCATTTGCCTCTTGCTCTCTGAGTACAGCGAGTGCCTCGCGTAGAGATTGTGCAACAAAGGCCAGGGCCAAAGGCTTCTTCCAAAGCAATTCGGCTTTCTTGGCTGTGAATGCCCGGCTTTCCTTCAGGTCCAACTCTGGTATTTATCAATTAACTTGCTCCAGACCCTGGGAACAGCCACAGCTGTCCTTCCCTTCAGCCTCGAGCACCCACTTCCTTCTGCCTTACCTCATCCCGCAATTACCGTCCCACAGGGCACCCTGGGCTGCAGCAGCCTGTACATCTGTCCTGTCTTCTGTGCGCGCAGCAAAGCCTCTGAGGATAAAGGAATGGAAGAGAAAGAAGCCAGTTGCCCGGGAGTAGTGCTTAGGCAGAAACACGCTCGTATTATGCACCTGGAGGCAGTGGGGGTGAGCTTGCGGTGTGGGAAGAAGCGGTGCAGGGAGCTGGGGCTGAAATGAGGGGAGCAAGCTGTCAGGATGCTTCTGCTGGGGGCTTGGTGAGGAAAAAGAATCGCAGGAGAGAGGTTGTAGAGGCTCCTGTTCTCACCAAAAATGACAAAGCCTTGGGCTCTCTTGCAGGAGCCTTTGCTGTAGGTGGGAGACTTCTCCAAAGGGAGAGACCAGCTTTCTGGAAGGCAGAGGACAGGAAGGGAGGAGTTCATCTGGACCCGACTCTCTAATAACTAGCTAGTCAGCTGTTTCTTAATGTGCTGAGAGGATGTGGGAGCCCATGGGTTTGCTGAAATGCATGTGCAATGATCGCTCCTTCCAAAGAGCCAAGAGCCTCTTGAACAGCGGAGGTCCGGTCCCTTTCCTCTCCCCCACGAGCCACGGTGCTTAACGTACAGCCGGGAGGGGCTGGGTGTTTTGGATGGCCACACACCCAGGTTAATGTGCTGCCCTGAAGAGGGGACTAAAGACAGGGAGGGTTCAGTGCTGGAGAAACACTCTGGACAGAAACACTACTGTGCATTAGGGACATGATGGTGGAAACAGCTCAGGAGGCATCTTGATGACAGGCACAGCCTAGAACTGTGTTCGCGCTTGGGTTGCGGTGTTTTTTTTCTCTTGCAACTTTATTTCCAGCTTTGTAATGGGGAGCATAACCTCTGGCTTTGCTTCATCAGATGTGCTTGTAGCAAGGCTAAATAGAGCTGACAGATTTGGGCTCTGCTATTTCTATGGAGTTAGCACAGCGTGAAGGAGGTCTGGAGACATTTCTTAAGAGTCCTGGTGCTCAGGATATATCTGGGCACCTGTGGGGCTAGTGGTGGTGGTGCCAACAGGGCGGCATGTTAGCCTGGCCCCCTTTCCACCCCAGAGGCAGAGAGGCATCTAAAATCTTGAGGGGAAATTCCCAGGCTTCTGTGTCTTGGCTTGGGTCCTGTGGCAGCAGCAGGGTGTAGAGGGAGAGTGGCCTGGCACTGCCACCGAGACAGTGGAACAATGACATTATCCCCCAGTGATGGCTTCTACATGGAAATCAGCCAGCCACAAGTCCCCATCCTGCCTGCTGAAAAGAGAGGGCCTGGGAAGACCTGCCTTGAAGGCTGTGGAGCAGCAGCAAGGTGATACGCTGAGAAAACATTATGTTTTTGACTGCCTGAGTGCTGCTGCTCTTCCCTCACCGGTGTTTATGGCATCCAAGCCCCATCCCAACCTGAAGCGCAGGGACCTACCTCTGCCCACCCACCTTGGCGAGGGGTATCCCAAGCAGGGCCTGCTACCTGGGTACCAGCGTGAGCATTTTTGGTCAGCTGCCACCCTGCCCTTGTTCCCTTGGGGAGAACAAGCCAGAGTTGCAGCCCAACTGCAGTCAGCGGGGGTCCTGTGGATATTTATATCTAAAAATCCCATCTTCCTTGCTGAGCCGTTGAGTTTCTGTTGTTTCTGGACCCTACGTGTTCAGGGAGCGGACATCCTGCCCTTCTCCGTCCTCTCCATGTCCCTTTGCCGATGTTTAGTGTCAGTTGAGGACATTTGGGAGCCCACTGTGCAAGTCACCATGAGAAGACAACATGCTTCCCATAAACACAGACAGGGGCATTGTTGCCTGCTTTAATGTGCTCTAATTTAAACAAAATGGTGTTTTCAAATGAGTTTGGATTCTGTTGCAGGAGGCAGGAACTCCCTGGAGTTAGAAAGGGTTTTTTTTTGTAGGGAGGGGGTTCTGCCTTTGAGTTCAGCTTGGGGATTGCTGAGTTGGGTGACTCTTTTCAAGCAGAGCCTACACAGAAATGTGATGAGCCCTCCTGTCCCAGCAGGTCCTGCAGGCACACAGCTCACCTTCCTGCGGTACCCTGACCTTCAGCGTGGCTCTGCTGATGCCTGGAGCCGGGGGACTTCACGCTGGAGTCCGCTGGCACTGGTCCCAGTCGGGATCACGGTCCCTTCTGTTGACCTGAGCTGCATTCAAAATGATCACTTAGGTGTGAAAAAATCCACTGCCTGTTGCCTGGGCTCCCTAGTCCCCACCCAGTGTATCTTAAATATTCTTAATGAGCTGTCATTTTGGCCAGGGCTCACTTGGCGATTTAAGGATGGTGGTAACAATGAGACCACGATGTCCAGGCGGAGGAGGAGGAGTGAGGGGCTTTCTGCTGGTTTATTTTTATTTTTTTTTCCCCTCTTTGCTTGGTCTTGAGTTGTTTTGAGTCCTGCAGTGATTTCTCACAGCTGGCCCGGCTATCATCCTGATCGTGTTGCTCTGTGCTTCAGTGAGCTGGGGGGGACTTGGCAACCCGGCAGCTGTCCTGGAGCCCGAGCCATGAATGAGCTCAGAGGGGGAAGGAGAGAGGCTTGGATGAGAGAAACTGTACTTGTGGTGGCTTTTTCTTTTTTTTTTTTAAGTGAGAGGCTGACAGTGTTGACTGGATCCAGGCACAGCCCGAGCAGGTGCTGTGTGCGCTTTGCTATTCCGCGTTTCTCCTCCCTTGACCATGCGGGTGCAGTGTTTGGGGTGAGGGATGGTGGCAATCTGACCCGTTGCTGCAGCACTTGGCTCCGGGCATGGCTCACGCTGCCCTGGGAACTCACATGTAGCTCTGCCAACACACTCCAGCGCTGGTTTGCAGCAGGTCTTGGCTCTTTACACTCTGATGCCCCACACAGAAATATATATATATTTTGTTTTAAGCTGTACTTTCAGTCTTCAGCGATGTGACCGGCCGACAGCCTGCCTTGTGTGTTATGCTGCAGATCCGAAATGACAGAGCTGCATCTAAAGGTGTTTCTTTTGACAGAGTCCGCGACATCCTTCCGTCTGTTCCTTGATATCAGGCCGTACCTAATATCTTGAGCTGGTGTGCTGTGTGGTGATGTGAGGATATTTTCTACCGTGCGCAAGGCAGGGATGAGCTTTTCAGCCCCTGTTCCATGCTCGCGTCGTCCAGCATATATCTCAAGCTGATCTGGTGTGCGGGAGGGATGTGTTTAAAGAGTTTCCTTAAAATAATCTATATAGACCCAGTTAGCAAATTGTAAGGGTGTGATTCCTGTCTCGTAGAGCCTAAAGCCCTCAGTAGACATAGTGGCCCCCCCACTGGAATGTGGTTTGCAAAGCAAACCCCCCCCTCTGCTGCTTCTGAGCCGTGTTGTGAACTGGGGGCGCACCAGAGAAATGTGTCACGGTGTTCTCCTCAAGTGCAAAGGATTTGGCGAAGTACCACAGGCTACTGCTTTTAAATAGCTCGTCTTTAAACAGGGCGCTGCCTGCGTTACCGAGGGCATGTCGGCTTTCCTGGAGGGTACTGGAGGCTTCGTTTTAAATGCAGCCACCTTGGGATTCTTCGGAGTTGTTGATGACGTGTGGCAGGATGATCTCCAGTACACGGCGTGCGAATGGTACGACAGGCTGAAACCAAAACTCCTGTGAGACTGGAGACGGTGGACTGCGTGCCGTGAGCTTTAATACTCAAGAAAATGAGGAGCCACTTTTCTTTCCTCTAGATGTGGGTTGTGTCAATGTATCTTCACTCCGGCTCTGCTGTTCCCCTTTCCTAGCAAGCCTTGGCTTCCCTGGTTTCTGGTACGAGGTCCTGCCGCAATGCTGTGCGGGTGTGAGGTTGCCTGCTCTGCCTTCGTCTTCACCACTGGCATCTGGAAAGCTCCTGGCCTGGCCCCGTGTGGCACTGGGAACTGTGTGTTATTCCTGACCCTGCCTCTTCCCCGCTCTTCCCACGGTGACACTCCTCTCCTTTGCCAGCCTCGTCCCCCAAAAGGAAGTCCTGCTGGACCTCTCAGTTTGGGTTTGTGCTGGTTGCTGCAGGTTTTATTGGGGATGATGCTCTCGGCGGGCTCCACCCGTTGGACCTCCACCCAACTGCTGTGCTCCAGCACATCTGCCCTGAGATGAGATCAGGTGTTCCTGCTGCTCTGGGATGCCTCGCTTTTGGAAGGGACAGACTAAACAGCCCCCGCCTAATGCTGTGGCAAAGTGGTGTTAAATTGGTGGTTGTTTTTTGGGCTTCTCGGGGCTTATTTTCCTCTGAGCTCCGCTCTTTGGGACCTTGTGGGAATGTGGGCAAACCACAAAGTGGGTCAGTGGCAAGCATGGGGCCATGGCAGTGCTCAGCCCTGCGCTGTAAATGAGCAAAGCCTGCGGCTCTGTGAACAAACACCCTTTTATACCTTAATGCTTATTGCAGGTGCCGGGTCCCCGCTCGTGTCCTTCCAGGCATCTGCCTGGGCAGGTGCTGTGCTCTGGCAGGGAACAGGCCAGGAACTAGCTCCGGTGTTGGAAAGCTAGCCAATAATTGTATGGGGAAATAATACTCCTGGGTTTATTGAGATGCAAGTGTCCTGGTGCTCTTTTGAGTGCCTTGTGTGCTGCCGGGGAGCTACAGCAACAAGCTTTTTGCTATGCACCTGAAATGACTTTTTTTTTTCCCAGCTGCCTGCTTTGGGGGTGGGAGATGTGGGCAGAGGAGAGGGACGTGACGCTTTTATGGACCCTGGGTCTGAACTGGCTGGGTGGAGGCAGCCTTAGTTCTTCAGTGTAATGTGGGATTGCAGTAGTGGGGTCCGTGCTTAAGTTCAGACAGGTGAGTGCACAAGGGGCTGTTGGATGGGCTGGCGGTGTTTGCTGCGAGAGGGCCAGATTGATGTTCTCTTGGTTGTGGCTAGAAACACCCTAGGTGCCTTAAGATGTCTGGCACGCAGCTATTTCTGCTGAGATGAAGTGGAAATAGGAGTTCTAATGGTATGACATTGAACTTTGGATAAGGCTCTGGCTCTGTCACAACTTTCTTTGCAGTCAGGAGGAGGGAGCTCAGGCCTCTGTGCTGCTTTTTTTAACAATAAACCATGCTTTGAGGTGTACAGGAGAGCACTAAAAGCTGAACTCCCTGCAAGTTATTTCCTTTGAGCTCTTGATTACGCTATAGCACGTGCAACCCCTGTATGGTCTGGGATGGATGGTGTTCCATCCATTTCTTTTGAACACTTCATGGATCTCTAACAGCTGTGAGCAATTTATTTTGTGTAGGATCAGTTAATGTTTTGGTGAAGTGCTTTGAAGATGTCCAGCATCCTCAAATGCTGAGTATTGTTTCATTATTATTACTATTTAACATCTCTCCGTAGCTGAACTACTGTCAGACATCCTCACTTAATAATGTATTTGGTGTCTGGATCTCTTCTGCAAAGGCAGATTTTTGGCAAAAGGGATGGTGGAATGATATAATAGAGTTTGCAGTTATATAGTACCTGTCATCTCAGTCTCTCGGCGTGCTTTACAGGCACTAGTTAATTCTCACCGCTTGGTAGGGCAGTCTCGCTATCCATCTCCCTGCAGATGGGGAGGCTGAGGAGGAAAAGTGTGACCTTTTTGAGGTCACACAGGAGGGGATCAGAGCCGGGTTCTCCAGAACCTGCCCTTCCCATTGCAGTTACGCAGTGTCCTTTTGCTCTGTCTATGCCAACGGCCTCATAGGAACCTCCCGTGCTCCTTATGAAGGCATCTGGCGAATGGTAACTTCTATCTACTAACATCTATGTACTCATTTTGGATCAAGAATCATTCAGCTTGGGTTTGCTGCCATGCAAAAGCTTGTGCACTGTGGAGGCTGAAGTCCAAAGCAGCACGAGACACGCCGGGTAAATAGGAAAGCAAGACCGAGTGACTTCTGAGGTCATGCAAGTTTGGAATAAGCTTTCTCTTACCAGGATATGGCTTGTTGTATTTTCTTTTTCTTCTTGTGATGCCACCTGGGGAATAGGTATTGGTTATGTTATTTAATTTGCTCTCCCGCCTGCCAGACTGCTAGCGGAACGCTCCAAAGAGCTGTTCTTTGGGATCCTGCTTGAAACCAGGCTGACCAGAGGCCACCCATCAGTGTGAATCACCCTTCTGGGATATGTTGCGGGGTCTGAGCTGGTCCCTCTGTGTTGGAGCAGCTTTCCTCGCCTCTCCCGTGGCTGTTCAAACTGATTGCTGTCAATCCCCCACCTGTCACCAGAAAGAAAAGTGCTTAAAAATGGAAGAGGTGATATTAGGAGATAGAGCCGTGGGACTCCAGCAGGCAGTCCATCATGTCTTAGACATTAACATCTAGTCTAGAAGATTTGGGAAGCTGTCCATGTGCATCCCCCAACCTACCCCAGAGACAACGTACAGCGTGGAAACAAAAAAAAAAAAATTTAACTGGCGCTGCTATTTTGACAGATAAAGAGCAACTCTTCATGAAGGACCTCTGTGTTTTTCTCCCTGCCAAGAATCATTTAAACAGCGGTCATTAGCGACTTATCTTTCCTAAAACACTAGCGAAAGCTGACATCTCGGCGAGAGACCCCATCAGTCACCGTGCTGTGGTGGAGAACAGCTGTCTATAGATCCAGCTGTTTGCACCCTCCGTGCCTGAATCCCCCTCCCTTAGACACACGCTGGGCCGTGGTATTTACAGCTCGCTCCTAGGCTCAGGGATTACTCCCAGCAAAGCCAGGGGTGACTGACAGCCCAAACAATGCGAGCAGGGAAAATTCCTCTTGCTTACTCATTTCTTGCAAGGAGCTTTATCGAAGCCCTGCTCCTCCCAGGGAAAACTCTGCCTGATAACGGGGCGTTACAAATAACCGTCAGCGGGACTGGGAATTGGGCTGCCTGTCCTGAGAGCTACGGAGCCTGCTAACCACCGGCAGCGCATTTATCTTCCGAACATGCTCGTTAAGAACACAATGTTATCTGCATCTTAAAGGTAGGGGATAGAGAGCCTGTTAGCTGCCCTAAAGCCTCCTTGGTCCCTGTGTCTCCAGTTGGTGCCGTACTGGGCTCTCCGGATTGCTTTTAAATGTCCCTTGCTCTCCATTTCATTAGGTGCAGGGACTGGAAAGGGATTTAAGCTTGGCTAAACATGGCCCTTAACGACTGGCATCCCTGCGAAGGGATGCAAACCAAGGGTTTCAGACCTTGGCCCTTCGTAAAAGTCCACGCAAAAGCCTTGCGGGGCTGAATCTGCCATCCTAGAATTTCCCTGCGACCTTAAAGGCCAGTTTATTTCTCTTAAACTTGAAACCAGTTAAGCCAAACTTGAAAACCTGTCTACTTTCTGAACTTTTCTTTCCTTCCTTGTTCAAATACCGGGAGGTAAGCCAGCTCTGGAAATGAAGTCACTTTTGAAAATGGCTGCTCTCCCCAGAAGGGGGCTCTGAAAATTCCCATTGTAATTTAAAGTTTTGTTGTGCGGAGTTTTGTTTTTTTTTTTCTCTCCTCCAAAAAAACATCTTATGAGCTTGGCCCCTGAATCAGTCCCTCCCAGCTGTCCTCAAATTAAAAAAGGGGGGCGGGGGGGGAAGAGACACTGGCACTGCAAGGCTTTTTTTTTTTTTTATGACACAAATTTTATTGCGTAGGACTCAGCGCATTGACAGGCTATAAAAGTTTATTGAAAGCAGATACGGCCCGTCAATGGGCTGACCGATGTCCCTGGCTGGGATGTATCCCCAGGCTTCTGGTGGAGGGATCTGTTTTTGTGTTTTGTTTTGTGGTGGTTTTTTTTTTTTTTCTGCATTTTGACTGGGTCATCATCGCCGGGGAGAATTCCCTGCCGGGGGAATGCCACCGGGAACCACCAGCACTGGCAAAGGGGTGTGAGCCATTCCTGGGGCTGATGAGTTTTGTGACGAGTCTTTTGGGGTTAAACACGTGTCTGAGGTTCAGTGTGCGTGTAGGTCTTTCCCTGGCAGCTACCTAGCACTTGGATTAATATTCCTACGAGTGCAAGGATCCCCCTTGAGCTGTCCTGTATGAAGTGCACAAGCTCTTCTGCAAAAGAGAAGCATCCATATCGCAAAGCCTACCAGACGGGGAGAAAAAACAAGGTCTTGTACTTGTGTGCAGGCAGCACCATCCCTTGGGATTCCCCTGAAATTGGAAGGGAGCTTTTCCTATGAAAATGACTCTTTGTTTCAAGGGAAGGCTCGTTATTTCACTGAATTGCCATTAAGTTTTGGAGTACGGTGCCTTTCCCAAGCCAGGGCAAAAGCAGAAGAGGATTACAGCTTCATCGGCAAAATAGGAATATGGCTAGATGTGCGTATTGTGGTGGCTGGGAATTGGAGTAGCTGAGGTGTTCATCTGCGTGACCGTTAATAAATGCCTGCGTGAGCACCTTGCTGGGGTGCGTAGAATCATAGAATCGCCCAGGTTGGAAGGGACCTTTCAGATCACCAAGTCCAACCATCAACCGAACTCTGACAAAAACCATCACTAAACCGTATCTCTAAGCACTGTGTCTACACATCTTCTAAATCCCTCCAGGGATGGTGCCTCAACCCCTTCCCTGGGCAGCCTGTTCCAATGCTTAATAACCCTTTCAGTGTAAAAATTTTTCCAAATGTCCAGTCTAAACCTCCCGTGGGGCAAAACATGATGGCTAATGTGACAGGAGCAAATTGAGGCTTGCTGCTTTTAGTTCCTGCTTGCAGACCAACTGTCTTGTAGACATGTAGCCTGAGTTTAACTTGCTGTATGTGTGTGGGAAGAAAGAGTTGGAAGGCGCCAGGGATCGCCCACCAAAGGTGGTGCTGGCTCATCCCTCTGGGCTCTGCGGTTTGCTCCAGCAGCCGCCCTGGGTGGCGGTTTGGATTGATGGACCTTATCGCGAACAGCAAGGACAAAGAGCTGGCTTACCTTCACCTCTGCTGCCCCTCTTAAGAAGGCAGCTTCACGTTGGGCTGCTGCAGCGAGGTTTATCAGAAACGGAGTCCTGGAAAGTCCTGAAAGTGCTGAGCAGGGTGCCAGATTTTCTGCCTTCACAGGTCAGTGAACTCGAATAACTACATGCCTTTGAGACGGTTCGGAGACCCCTAGTGAAAAAGGGCTGTATCCAGTTGCCAGACCCCTCACCTTGTTGGCCCGTGCCAATTTGGCTGCGCTGTCAGAAACCATTTGCTGGTGGAGCAGCATTAGGTAAGAACCCTGTTTTTGTATCCACAACAGTGTTGGATCAAGGTTGCCGCGTGTCATTTCATCACTCTGGCAAACGACAGGCTCAGGGCTTGGAGTGTGGAACCTTATTTTTAATAAAGGAAAAATCTTTGCACTTCTATTCTGCATCTGTCAGCGATCTCACTTGGCTGAGCCCTGGAGGAGTTCATCTGGCCCTCATGTTAAGGAAAACCAACAAATTAGTACAGATGTTTTTCTGAGAGCTACGGGGATCAGGGATCAGTGATTTAATACTGCCTGATATTTGATAGGGGACGCCCAGGGAATATGTGCTGGAAACCAGGAAGTAATATTACATGAAATCAAAATATAAATATGTTCCTAAAGGTTTAGGTAATTTTTTGCAATTTCCCCTTGTATAGTCTTAAATGAGGTCTCTCCTTCTCCTCCCCCTGTTCTTCCTGCACTTGTTCGTGTAGGAGGCTTGTTCCTCTTGAGCTGGATTCAAAAATCCATTGAGTAAAATGGAGGCGTTCTCTGTGTTTTTGTGGGCTTTAGCTCAGCTGAGGAACACACTTAAAAAAAAAAAAAAAAAAACAACAACAAAACCAAACCAACACAGAGATGTTTTTGGAGGAAGGAAGGGAAACTCGGGGGCGAAGGAGGAAATAGCCCTAACCACCATGGGTACAAGTTTGCCTTCATGGGCCACACCATTCGTTGCGCTCTCCCTGCTTCTTCCAACCCTGGGAATTCACAGTTGGTGGAAATACGTGCAACTGGAGTCCCGAACATGGGGATGAGCTGAGTGAAACCCAAGACCAAAACTAACTTTGATTTTTGGCTCTCCAGACTATGTTTTGTAGTCCTCTGATTGACGTGGCCTACTAGCCATGGTACTACTAGCTTTTAGCTGCTCTGTAGCTCAAGGCAGCAAACAAGGCTGTGAGAGACTAGCTGAAGTCCTGAGCTGGGCTTAAATTTCAGTGGCCGTTGGACTGAATGACCCTTCAGTTCAAAGCCTCTGCTGAGACACATCCTTAAGAAGAGACAGCGTGGTGGTGGGACCTCACAGGGCATGGCTTTTCTTGTTGGAACGCCCACAGGCTAGTTTTATAAGGACTGGGGGGGCGATTACTTGATTCCTGGTGGTCTGAAAGACGCGAGTCTGGTGTCTTTGGGCATTTTGTATCCGTGCACGTGTATAAGGTATGAAACCAAATGTAGAAAAGGAAGGGAAACTAATTTTTCACAAGTTTTGATTTTTGGCAACTTCTCTGAGTAGACCTATCGTGACCATAAGAAGTATCTGCAATTCTTCTTGGTGGTTCTGACTGGATACTTAGGACCTCATGATGTGTCATACTGCTGAGTCTTTGCCTGCCACATCTCCACCGTGGGCCTTCTGTATTGCTCAATGGCTTCACCGCTGCTGGGTTGGGTTTACTGATACCTAAATAACTCACAGCAAGAGAATTTATTCACACCCTCCAAAAACCACAAGATACGGAAAGCTAATGTTATTCTTGACTCTCAAAAACATAACAGTAACTGAGATGAAGTCATATAGGCTCAGCAATGACCATCAGGGGGATTTTGAAATTGTTCACAGACCCTCTGTCTGTCCCTGAGATGCCCAGGGTTAGCCCAGCTGTTTGGCAGAGTGGGAGCGATATCTGATGTGCGTTGCTGTGTGCAAATGATTTCAGAGTGAAGAATGACTCTTCTCCCCAATGTGCCACTGCTCCACCTGGAGCTGGCAGGGATAAACCAAGGGGAAGATGACAGGGTTGTGGCTGAAGACTTTTTTTATTTTTTTTATTTTTTTTTTGGCTTCAGGGTTGGAAAACTGGCCTTTTTGTAAAGGTCGCACCATAACTGACCTCCCAGGAAGGGGTGAGGGAGGAGGGATGCTGCTAAGCCTCAGGCAGGGCAGAGATGTTGGTGGAGATGAAGCGCATCCTTTGTGGAATATCAGACCCAAAAGCATTAGGCAGTTTGGCTGTTCATCACTCATTGCTTCATACCGGAAGATGACATGAACTTTACTTTTTTCCCCACATCTCTCCTCTTACCCTTGGGCAAGGGCCCAAAGCCTTCACGATGTGTAATGAATTTACTGGTCCCTCACCAGTAGGATATTGTTCTGTTCTGGCTCTCGCTGCCATTTCTGAGCGTCAGAGGCACATCTTTTGGTGTGTACCTGGAAGCATCTCTGGTATTCGTGCCTGCGCTTCAGTCATTGGATTTGGTTTCAACTAAATGAAGTTTTTATGAACGTCACGTTGGTGTTGCACTGAAGACAAAACTAATTGGAAGCCAATGGGCTTCTCAGTAGTGGAAGTGTTGAGCCAAGGAAATCAAGAGCAGGGAGTGCCGATGTTCCACGCTTCACACCGGGGAAATTCCCGGGATGGCTGCTCCGTTCCCTTTGCTCATGCGACTGCACCTTTCCGCAGAAGGTGGTGACTCAAGGATTGCTTGCCGGTCTTACCCCACAATTTCCTGGCTTGCATCAGGGTTTCTGTAACTGCTTTGGTAGCCCTTCTACAGGGATAGGGAGGCTGAGGTTTTTGTAAGGCCTCAGTTGGCTTTAAATTGTATAAACTTTGTACTCTTTTTACATCCAGCCTGCAAGCTTAAGGAACATATTCAATTCCAAAAAAATTTCTCAACTTAGTGACAAATCTGCTTCCTATAAACCCAAGCTGTTGGCATTTGCTGTTACCCTCCTTTAATGCTTTATTAATGAAGTTCTTTTACAGCTGTTCCATTATTTCACCTGGGGTAGGAGTCAGGGTCACAGGTGGATAATTATGTGGGTCATCCTGTTTCTATCCTCTTAAAACTCTGGCACAACATAAGCTTTCTTGCAGCCCTCAGTGTTCCAAAGACTTATTAAAAGTCAACATTAATGATCCCTAGCACTCTTTGGCCAAGTCCCTTTTAAATCGCGAATACAAGTTCTCTGAGCTTGCTGATTTCAAAATACCTCATTTACTAGCTGTGGCTTAACGTCCTTCTTAGTTACTGTTGGATTAGAAGCTATTTCATCATCGCATGGTACAAATAAATCCCATGGCTTCCTCTCAAATGTAGAATGGCTGCTCGTATGGTTGCAATGCCTTGGAGCTGTGGATATACCCCTCTTCCACTTGGCGAATTGCGGTTGTACTTATTGCTTTGAGCCAATACTGTTGTTGGGGGTGTGTGTGTGTTTGTTCCTTTAGAGTTACTCGAGGTGTCTATCCCAAAGAGAACGATGCAGAAATTGTCCCCGTTTCCAGGCAGGAAAATCATCAGTGTTGTGCGGTGAAGCGTTGTCTGTAGCACAGAGGTCCAGGGGCAAAAAGAAAAGAAAGAGGAAGCTTTTTTCAGTGAAGAATATGGCATAGTGGGAGGATGGAGGGTACCTTCATCCCCAGGCTCAGGAAACCTCTGTGAGATGTTAGGATGGGATGCAGGCTCCAGGGAAAAGGGCTCTTGGATCATGGCAAGGTGATGATCGGGTGGAGGCAGGTGTAAGAAGGCTAGCTGGGATGGCGCTGAGGTGAGATCTGTGTGTGTTAGTGGCCCAAGAGAAAGGTTGATGATTTTAAGGGTATTTTCCAACCTAAATGATTCTATATAGGAGGGGTAGCCACAGAGAAGACCAGTCTAACCCAGAGCATTCTAGGTATAGAATTCTAGAATGGTTTGGGTTGGAAGGGACCTTAAAGATCATCTCATTCCACCCCCTGCCCTGGGCAGGGACACCTCCCACCAGCCCAGGGTGCTCCAAGCCCCGTCCAACCTGGCCTTGAACCCCTCCAGGGATGGGGCAGCCACAGCTTCTCTCAGCCTGTCCTCTCCCCCCCAGCTCTCTCAGCCTGTCCTCCCAGCAGAGGGGCTCCAGCCCTCCCAGCATCTCCGGGGCCTCCTCTGGCCCCGCTCCAACAGCTCCGTGTCCTTCTGCTGTTGGGGACTCCAGAGAGGTGGTCTCATGGAGAGTCTCCTTGGAGAGATGCTATAAGGTGGGAATAAAAGGATGAGAAGAGGAGCAAAGGAACAGTGATTTAGGAGTAAGCCAGGGAAGCAAGAGCAAAACAGAGGTAAGAATGGAAGTCACCCTTTAATTGCTACCACATGGATGTGGAGAGCTTGGCTGAGCAGGGGAGGAACTGGCATTGCACATCGGAGTATGAGCTTGACCTAATTGTTACTGCAACATCCTGGGAAGACTTGGAGAAAACCATTGGCCACAGGCAGAGAGTGGGAGCGAGCGGGCAAAATGGTTCGATGTGGGTGTTTAGGTCTCTAGTAATGGAAAACCCGGTGATTCCTGCACGAAATCGGAAGTGGGCTATTAACTGGTGTCTGATACTGTCTGGCCAAACTGCTGAGCGGGGTGACTGCTCCGTATGTCTGTTAGGTGGTTGTTTAAAGACGAGCATCACTTTTTTTGGAAAAAGTATCATGGAGGCACATCTGCTGGATCACTTCTGTTGCTGCTTCTTGTGCTTTATCGCAGTTATTTTCTGAATCTCTTGAAATAGAGTTCTGTATTGTGTGTGAGAGACCTTTTTCTGCCAGTCTCGGTAGGTGAAAAGCAATTATGTGGAGAATGGGAGCTCAATAACTGCTCAATAAAGAGAGGTGGCTTCCAGGTTCCTATAATGATGCTTTTCTCGCTGCTTCAGACAGCTGAAAAATAGCCTGTGTGCCAATTGCATGTTCCTGCAGACGTACGCGGAGAATATAACCTTTATAGTGAAACGGGTGAGCTCTTAGTTTGGGAATTAAAACCACCCAGAACTTCCATGGATGCTTTTGTTGTCTTTTCTGATTCCACATTAATTAAAATACCTGCTGCCCCAGGATTTAACCCGTTTAATGGATCCCGAGTTAGAAATCTGGGGCAAGTGCAACATAAATAGAGCCCCGTTCGCATAAATCTGCCCTGGGAGCATCTTGCAAATAAACACGTGGTGGTATCCATGCAAGGAAACTCTACCCCTGTGACCTGTGTTACTTGTGATGGCTCCAGAAACTATTTTGAAATTGAATGTTTGACTTATGCAGTTGTTTGCCTGATATTTACTCACTTAAGTGCTGTGACATAGAAGAAAACAAGTCAATGTCAAGGAATAATGGCTATGACTGGTGATTTATTCCCAACCAGGTAATTTAATTGCCTCTTCTGCTGGGTAACCAGATATGAGGATAGGGAAGAGTAAACTTGTATATCTTCAACTTGAAGGTTGTTGGCACTCTGTCGTGGACCTTTCTCTAACTTGGGAAACACGGTCTGGAGCCTGCTGCTAAAAGGTAGATGTAAGCAGGAGAAAACCAGACACAGAACAGTTGTTAATGGTTTGCTGCCAAAACAGCAAGCTTTATTAAGTGAGATTTTTGCCAGGCCTGAAAAAAAAAAAAAAGGCAACCCACTCAAACCCAAAGTGTTTCATAATCCCTGAGGTTCTGGATGATAGAAGGGGGAATACGTGTGTCAGCGCTGCGAGCTTGCCGGGGGATGAGATTAGCGTTTGAGGCGACTGTCGCAGCGGAGAAACACCCTCCCTTCTGGGTGGGGAACAAGCCCTGGATATAATTTGTCATGGAGGAGGCTTGCGCATAAATCACCAGGTGCATGAATAGAGGAGGAAGAGAGACGGGCCAGCCAACAGCTCTGCCTGGGAGGGTTTGGAGTGGACCTAGGCCTGGGTCGCGTGTGGTTTCCTATTGCAAATAAAAACAGACAAGTATCGTGCTGGGATGTATAAACAGGGCTCTTGCGAGCCTTCAAACTCGGCTGTCACTCGGAGGAGCTGCCAGTGGGGGCTTGTCTCTGTGCTGCACGTACATACACACTTTAGGTGTCAAGGGCAGGAACATACGTACATCTTGGGCTCTCCGTAGACTTACAAGCGCCTTCAGGGAGAGGTGGGGAATAACGAAGGTGTTACGCTGCCTGGTGGCACCTTACCCCTCTCCATGGACTCCTCTGGGAGCTTTGAACTGGGGAAGCTTCTGCATGAGGAGTCCAGTCGTCAGGCTTTTGAATAAAAGCCATCCCCACGTAGCAAATTTGATTTCACGGCTGCCAGCCCTGGAACAACTCTGACAGTTTAATAGGAGCAACCTCTACTGGAAACCACCCTCTTTATAAGACCGCCAGGAGAAAATGATTCTGCTTAACAGTAACGGCAGCTTTTAGGTAAGGATACAGTTATGTGGGATTTGAACTCGGACCAGTCCCAAGCAATGCAGTTACCCAGTAGCACCCAAAGCATCAGGAGTAGCACACGCTCCGGTTAGCTGGGTACCTCGTTGGTGGGCAGATGACTTCCAGTGGCACGGCGGAGGTGGGAATTGGGTCTCCCTTCCTCACTCTGCCAGCTGGGACCCCGTGGCAGATCTGGAGCCTGACGAGGAGCGAGGATGTGCGTTCCCTTTGTGCCTCCTACTCAGTATTACTCATGTGGAAAATCTGGCAACAGGTCCACAGTGGGACTCTAACACCCAGACACTGGAATAGGTCACTCTGTTGCAAAGGATTTGTTGAGTGTGTTTAAGGAAAACACCTTTAGGATTTCCTGGAAGGTGTTGGGTGTTTCAGTTTTTGTATAATCACTTGAGGAATCCCCGTGGGATTTTGATGCGTTGTAGAACAATTTGCAGTGTCCTCTGCGCAGAAATTAAAATGTTTGAGCTGGGAGTTGTCATAAGCCGGACTTTGATGTCGAGCGTCTCAAGTATTTATGAAACCGGAGGATTTGATAATAACTTGAGTAGCAGCAGGACTCTTCCCTCTAAAATATGGTCTCCAAAGCTGGATGGTCCCGCCAGCGGGGAAGGTGTAGGGAGAAGGGCTGCCGAAGTACGGCACGTGGGAGGTACGGGTGTGGGAACTGGGATGCTGAACTCCTTCCCAGCGCTGTTACAGTCTGTGACTTCTGGGTAAACCCCTCCGAGTCCCAGAAACTAGTGATAACGATAATCCTTTGCTCCGGCCTTGTCTGGCTCTCTCTTCAGACTATAAACTTTCCGGGAGGGAACATCCTCTTTTTATTATCGTTATTAGCATAATTGTGGTGCCACTGAGGGGGCCCAGACACAGACTTTATCACATATTCATGTGTTTTGCTGAACTGTAATGAAATGGCCCAATTTTCAGTTAATGTGCAACTTGAACCAGAATCCGTGGGAGCTCGGCCTCGCTGGAAACGACTCGGGCATTTATTGTGCTCAAAGACAATCGGTCCCTGGCTCTCCCCAAATGCTTCTGTGACTGCAAAATTAAATGAAATACGCTTGTTTGCCTTCAAATCTGGACGGGTGAAAGTTGCCTGGGGAGCAAACTGAGATTTAGGCAGTACTTCAAGGGCTGGTGTGTGGGATTTAGACCAGTTTGGCATCTTTAGGGCCACAAAGATGCTGGGAGGGCTGGAGCCCCTCTGCTGGGAGGACAGGCTGAGAGAGCTGGGGGGGTTCAGCCTGGAGAAGAGAAGGCTCCGCAGAGACCTTCCAGCCCCTTCCAGTCCCTCAAGGGGCTCCAGGAAAGCTGGGGAGGGACTCTGGAGCAGGGAGGGGAGCCATGGGACGAGGGGGAAGGGTTTTACACTGGAAGAGGGGAGATTGAGATGGATATTGGGAAGAAATTCTTTGCTGTGAGGGCGGTGAGCCCCTGGCCCAGGTTGCCCAGAGAAGCTGTGGCTGCCCCATCCCTGGAGGGGTTCAAGGCCAGGTTGGACGGGGCTTGGAGCAACCTGGGCTGGTGGGAGGTGTCCCTGCCCAGGGCAGGGGGTGGGACGAGATGGTCTTTAAGGTCCCTTCCAACCCAAACCATTCTGTGATTTATGCAAACTCCTTTGATCTTAATTTCTCCACTCTATCTTGCCCTGCATCTCTGAGCCCAAATTTCTCCATAGGCGTTCCCAAATATTTTGGAGGAAGGTGAATGCCTTGGTGGTGTGAAGCAGGATCTGAGTCAGCGTCTCCCCAGCACACAAAAGAAATGTTTCCCCAAAGTGAGGGATATTCCTGCATGAAAATGAGGGACAGCAATGAAAAGCTCACCAAGGAGAGACTGTGCTCTGCAGGGTGCCAAGATCTCTGTGTTCGTTATCAAAAATGTAAGCAAACATCAAATTAAAACCTATTATGTTTGTTTCCCAGGCCTTTGTCTGTAGAGAGGATTAAGTCTGGCTTCAGCTGTTGGGGATTGGCAAGCGGCACTGCTCTGTCACCGCAAACCGCCCCCCCTGCTCTGTGGCAGTGGAAAAATTGCTGGCTAAAGGAAGGCGAGTGTAAACCAGCGTAGATACAGAAGAGCTGGTGAAATATGAGGTGTGCCAGGGTGTGTGGGGGTGTCTGCGAGCTGTAGGCTGAAAAACAAAGTTGTTTGGGTTTTTTTTTTTCATATTCTCCATCACTAATTGCTATGCAGGAGATTGAAAGCTAAAGCATCTCATCATCTGGCATCACTTTGTGCTGTCACTAAGGAGTCGCCTTGGCGGGGAGGATGGCACGAGGTTTGCTATGCAGGGCGAGCGCAGCATTTTGGTACGTTGGGAAGGTCAAAGGGAAGGTCTGCACGGTAAGGGTGGGCTTTACAATATGGCTGTGTTTTCCCGAGATAAAAGACGAAACCGAAAATGTCAATTCGGGCACAAAATGAGAGGGGTTTTGTTTTTTTTTCATTTTTCTTGTCACATGGGAAGAAAAAAAAAAAGAAATCCAGTCTAAACCTTCTTGGTGGAATAATTTTTTCCCTGATAATTTCCCCAAGGCAATATTTCCTGTGGCAGCAGGACGATGGGACTGTGTATGTGAACTCTGTAAAAACGCTAGAAGTGGAAGATCTTCCCCAAGAAGGGAGCGAAGGGAAGGGGGCTTATCTGTGCTGCTTCTGCAAGAGTTAAATCTATTTGCCTTAAATGCACTTGTTAGAAAACAACAGGGGGAAAAAAAAGATGTCAAGGAATGCTGCCTTTAAAAACAAGTTATTCAACCTGGGAAATGCTTTTTGGAGGCTGGTATTGAAGCAGACGCCAAGTTTCCCTCAGTGCTGTCCGTCCAAATGCCTTGTTTAATTTCACAGACCTTCTCGAGCAGCGGGGAGCGGAGCAGTAGGGAGATGCTGCGAGAGTTTTTGGTATGGCATCCAAATGCCATATTCCCCAAAACAGCTGGCTTGGCGATGATGGGATATGCGTGATTATCCCAGGTAACCCAGAGCCCTTAATATCCCGGAACATGTAGCTAGCAAAATATTTGCAAATGGCCGTTCTAGTTGTATCTTGGCAGCTAAAGCCAATCTGTTAGTCAAGGGTGCTGATAAAAGGAGGAAAAACGGTGTTTCTGGGGTAGGATGCGCTGGTAGGACCCTGCTAGGGATGTCTGCTGTTGCTGGAAGCTGTGTGTCAGCTGGAGGCAGGTCTCAGGATGTACCGTAAACTCAAGCCATGGCCCGCGCGTCCTTTCATTATGGCCAAACCGAAGGGGAGAAGCTGTTGAGCGTACAGAAAATGCGACGTTGAGCTGGCACACTGCTGTGAAATGCGGTGTTACTTGAGGTTGAGTGGCTGGGAAGACCCTTTTGGTTACCCTTGAGCTTTGTATGCTGAAGTTGGCTCCTATTTTAACGTCAGTGCATGGGCCTTACTGTGGTCCTCTTGCCCTCTCCTGTGTATTAGTCGAGTTGTCAGGAATGAAAGCCCGTTTTCTAGTGTAACAGATGCATTGGTGCAGCAAAAAGGATGATACTGGCTCCCGGGGAGCTGGGCTTAAGCCGTTGTGTCCTCAAACCACCTGTACTCCAAGGCTGGGGCTTTGCTGAAGGTATTGCCGGCTGTTCTTCTCGCCCCCTCCTCCTTCCAGCCATTGGCCGCACTTTGTATTTCCCCTTTTATTGCCTTTGGCTCTGTTGCAATGGGCGGTGCAGTATTTTTGTTCTCCCCTTAATAATCTTTTGGCGGCCATTGGACATCATTTCTCATTGTATCGGTGGAGGATTAGCCGAGATGATGGGAGATATTTCCTGTCTTAGCCAGCGGGATGGGCTTTGCAGGGCTCGTGCCTTCTTTTCACATAGTGTAATGCTTTGTTTGGGAATGTGCAGAGGCAGCTCGTCTATGGGAAGAGAGCGCAGCCCCTGAAGCGTGATCGCTTTTATTTGTGGCAAGAAGCCATGGAGCAGGCAAAATTCCTGGTGTTCCCAGGCTGGACAGACCACAGGGCTGGAAGTTGGGGTCTCCTGGTGTCTTCATTGCAACAGGGGGGTGAAGAGGTTCCTTCTGCTTATCCCAAGCTTGTATCTAGTCATGGTTCTTCCCTTGTTAAGTTTTGGTAAACTCCAATGCGGCTGGCACCATCTGCTTTATACTCATAGTGGCTTAAAAAAAAAATAAAGGGATGCTCCAGGGCTTCTTTTGGGGTGTCTGCAAGTGGCCATGACTAATGAAGCAGCAGAGAGGATGCCATCATGGGTGCGGGTACAAAAGTGTCTCGCAACATACTGTCCGCGGGGCAAAGGCAGGCAAACTCTTCTGCAAAAAATAAAGCAATGCCCGGAAAAAAGGTTAGACTTCTGGGAAAGGGGTTGGAGGAGGGTGGGTCTGGGCCGCGGTGACAGCGTAAGGGTGTTATCTAGCATAGTTCAGGAACCACAGCCCCTCTCGCGTTACTGTTTGTTGACCCAGATGGTATCTCCAAGGGAAGAGATGTGTTCTCTTGCAATACCTCTTCAGCTGGAACTACCGAGCCTTGCGTTTGCTCTGTCTCCTCCAGCTGTAAGGCTTCACAGGGTCTTGAAAATCCCTGAGGCTCTTTCTTCCTTCTGCTGCGTCTTATCAGAGCGCGAGGTAGTCTCCCTGTCCCACGGAGCCGAAGTCTGGATCCTGTATTTCTGTCTGCCGGCGCTTCCGCGGCTCTGGTGGGATGGTTCTTGGCTGGTGAGATCAGATGCCCAGCGGGGCTAGCGTTACTGGAGAGAGAGGTTTAACGTTACGCTGTAGATTGAAAGTGGAGACAATCTTAAGATGAAAAAAAAAGACTTTCCTGGTTCCAAGGCGATTTAGTTTTCTTGTAATAATAAGTGATAGGTGGTGGGGGAGGGATTAGCCATGACATGATCCCTTTGCAATGCTTCGTGAAGACAAGAGCTACAGACTTCTTTAATCTTCCTGCCAATTCCGAGCATGGGATATGGTACCAAATGCTGAAAAACCAGACAGCTCAAGAGTAGAGGAAGGAAGTTAACGGTTGCTGGAAGAAGTTGGGGGTAAAAATACACCGCATTCCTTGTTGCATGTAGTTTGTGCTGATCTAGGCCCTAGATATTGACTGTCTGAGATGGACTGCTCTAGCAAACGTGCCTTGGGCTTTACTGGAGCGCAGTGCTATGGCGCTGTCACTTCAGCTATTCCAGGAAAGCACGGGTTTGACTTCAACAAACCCCTAATTTCTTTTTGTGCCCAGCTTTGCTTTCTTCCACTTCTGTTAGCCCTTTCCACTGAGCAAGTGAGAGGAGGAAGCTCTAAACGAGTTACTTGATGAAATTCCAAGCGCAGTGATGTGACTTTGCTTAAATTATAGGAAATGGGGATCTCTTGTCAACCCCCTCTCTGCATTTTCAGCGGGAGCAATGGAAAGGACTGTCCTCTGCTACCTGAGCTGTGAAGGTTTCAACCCTCAACTGCCTTAACAGAATTACAGAATGGTTCGGGTTGAAAGGGACCTCAAAGATCACCTAGTTCCAACCCCCCTGCCCTGGGCAGGGACACCTCCCGCTAGACCAGGCTGCTCAAAGCCTCATCCAGCCTGGCCTTGAACCCCTCCAGGGATGGGGCAGCCACAGCTTCCCTGGGCAACCTGTTCCAGTATCTCACCACCCTTACAGTAAAGAAATTTTTCCTGGTATCCAATATAAATCTAGCCTCTTTCAGTTTGAGGCCGTTACCCCGTGTCCTATCATTACGCTCCCTGATCCAGAGTCCCTCCCCGTCCTTCCTGTAGCCCCCGTGAGGAACTGGAAGGCTGCTATAAGGTCTCCCCAGAGCCTTCTCTTTGCCAGGCTGAACAACCCCAACTCTCTCAGCCTGTCCTCACAGCAGAGGGGCTCCAGCCCTCTGATCATCTTCATGGCCTTCTGCTGGACCCGTTCCAACAGGTCCATGTCCTTCTCGTGTTGAGGACTCCAGAGCAAGGCAGCAAGTCTCACTTGAAGTATCTAAGGAGTTGGTGGAGGAGCAGGGCCCAGAAGCCACAAATGCCGATGTGTGATAACCAGCAGAAGCTGCCTCTTCTGCAAGTCCCCTTCCAAGGGGTCACCAGTGAGCAGCTCTCACCACTTCCCTTAAGAAGGGACTTGTTTATCAGGGTCGATTTTTGGCCAAGAGGACTCCGAGTGGTTTGGGGTGGGTGTTTATAGCTGAGCAAAGGGAGCGGTGTTGATGAATGGGTAGCTGAAGAAGCAAAGCTGTCAAGCTCCTTGGCCAAGTTTTGGTAGACCACGCTTTAAGTGGATGTTGAACAGCAGAGACAGCCACGAAAGCTTCCGCATCTCTCTGAGACTAATTAATAATTTGTCTCTGAGAAATATGGCAAAAGAAATAGCTTGGAGAAGGGAACGGGAGCTAAACTGTTCTCTAAAGCTCCTACTGACACTTTTCATCTGTGCTGCTGTATCTCCTATTGACAGTTTTCTAAAAACTACTAATCGCTGTTCATGCTGGTCCTAAAATCAGCTCTATTAGGAGTTAGAAATACCAGCACTCTTCCAAATAAGCGTATTTTTATTATATTCCCAGCCTAATACTGGAAACCTAGGAGCTTTAGAATAGAGCTGGCTGCGACTCCAGCATTTCCCCTGAAAGAAAGTAAGTTATGGGAAAAATCCCTTTTTTGACAGCCTTCCACCAAAAAAAAAAAAATTCTAATTTTCCCACAGGAAACTTGCGAGTTGCGGGTAAGTGGGTTTTTCCTCACTTTCTTGCTATCTTTAACTTTTTCCAGCTTGAGCTTGATGTTTCAAAGTGTTACTCTTGCTCTGAGCTGGCAGAAGTTGGACAAGGGCAGTAACGGGTGAGGCTTTTCCTCTCTGCTGCAGAGAGCCATCTAGAAGTAGGCAGAAGTCCACCATTTGAAAGTGCTCTTTTGAACCGTAATAAACTTCCTGCAACGTATTCTCTTTCTGAGGTTTTCCAGAAGATGACAACTGGCCCCTCAAAGCGGGAGATGGTCCACGGTGGTTGTGTTGTGGTACCTGTGTGGACGTTTAAGGCTCGCTTGGTTGGATCTACTCTGTACCACTGTTATTGCAGCAAGGCTGAGGTTACTAGGGATGGGTTGATGTGTGGTCCTCATCTATGATGGGGAACTTGCAGGTGCTCTACCAGTGATGTGAAAGTAATAGGACTGGTGGGCAGCTTGGCTTTTGCTATGTAGATACGTCCTCTTAGCTATAAACAACCTTGTGCTCCATCTGCATGCTGGCATCGGGCACTGCTGCAGCAGAAACTCAACACATCGAGGAAGAGAAGGTCCTACTGGGAAGACTTAACCAGCAGCGCTCACCCTGCGGTCATCCTGCTCTGCAGGCTGTCACATTTGGGTGAGAAGATTTAAGCAAATAAAGCTGTTCTCTCATATACGGGGCTCCAATTCTAGACGTGCAGTGAGAGGGGTGATAAAGAACAAAGGTCCCAACAGCAAGACCATCTCATTGCTCAGTCTGGCAAACAAGCAGATTGAGGATCCCTCGCATATATAATGTTAACAATGTTTTAATTTATGTGGGGTTTTTACTATTATTATTTTAGCTGCCAAGAGTTCCTTGCCAGCTTTCTCTATTTTGGTTATTTTTAATCCTTGCTTATTTGCGCTCTTTGTCCCAGCCTTTTCAGACTTTTATGACTGTAACGCTAACCCCTCGTGCCCTGCAAACACATGCTCAATAACGTTACTCACGTGAGGAGTCTTTGATGTTGAAATCAAGTTAAGTATGTGCTTCAGTGTTTATAAGATCGCGTCCTTAGTTTCTTAACCCTTGCCCAATAAGTTTAGTTTACCGTAGTTTTTGCAATAAATCCCTGTCTGCTTCATTTCGGAGAACAGCTCGATATTTTCCCCCACGTCTGTCGAGAGACACTACAGATGTGTGATACTTGGCACTGTGATATCTCTTTTATTTTTTTTGCCCTTTGTTTTTGCTTATGACTTTGTCTCTGGGTCTCTAGTATCATGTTTTCCCTCCTATATGGCTCTGAATAATCAATTTAGAAAGCCAGGGAATAAATCAAAGCCTCAGATAGTAATGTAGAAAGAACGAAGGGAAAATCAGACATATGGATTTCATCACCAATGGAGAATAACATGTATAATAATAACAACAGAGTGTAAATGAGTATATGTACTCACAGGAGGCTCTTCCAAAATGATTGTTTTTGTACATGACTGGGGAAGTTATTTTGTGGTTTCTGAGTTCTTTGGAACGATTGCATCCTGGCACCGCCTAAACTCTTTCCCAGCCCTATTCTTTGCAGCACGGCTTTTGTCCGGCGACACTAAAGCTTTGGTGTGACCGGCTGTGCCCTGGGAAGGGTTCAGCAGTTCTGGGGACTCCTCTGAAGAAGACTTCCTAGCAGCACTTGCGTGCTCAGCAGTGATGGTTTCCATCCGTATGTCCCACCAGAGCGCTGTGGCCTGGAATTCGCTGCCTCTCCCCTAAACACAGAGTTAATCAAGAGTGCGAGTTCTTGGCTGGCCAAGATAAATGATGGAGAGAACATTGTCCGCTGGTGTAAAGCAACCCCAGCTTTGTGTGTTTGCTTTGAAACCATAGATCCCTGCGCTTGGTCCGTGCTTCTATGTTGACTAACACAATGGGTGTTGGAGAAGGGACCATCGATGGGGACACTTCCCTGACTTGCTGAATTCGTGTTGAAAGCAGCAGAACATTTTTGTTTTCTCTCCCGTAGAATGGGATTCTTCTTGCCTTATGTGCTCTTTCGCCTCTGTAGTGGAAGGGCAAGTAAAATGCCAGTGTATACTGTGATTTAGTGGCAACAGGACAAGGAGTAATGGTTTTAAACTGAAAGAGGGGATATATAGATGGGATATTGGGAAGAAATTCTTGGCTCTGAGGGTGGTGAGCCCCTGGCTCAGGTTGCCCAGAGAAGCTGTGGCTGCCCCATCCCTGGAGGGGTTCAAGGCCAGGTTGGACGGGGCTTGGAGCGACCTGGGCTGGTGGGTCCCTGCCCAGGGCAGGGGGTGGCACTGGGTGATGTTTGAGGTCCCTTCCAACCCAAACCATTCCATGATTTGTTGGAGCTGTCAGCTGAAGCTGCTGCTGCAGACTTTTAGGTTGAAGTCAGAGATGCTTTAGCTAAAGGGGAGTTGGATTTAGAGGTGGTCTTTACCCCACCTCCCTCTGTCATCATCTTCTCTCCTGCTACCAGTGCAGAAATTGGCTTCCTTTTTCCCATTTTTCCAAAATTATGTGTTAGCTGATGCCCTTTTACTAGTAGGGTGGTGGGTGTTTCAACCCATTTAACAGCTTATGGGGATAACAGCACAAACCATTACACCATCAGAGGTGGGAAGACAATCTAAGCCAAGGGGGAGTTGTTCTTCGTGGGGTACTCATCCACAGATGTAAAATTAGGATCCAGCCCCTTCTGAGGTTTGCTTACCATGCTGGTAACTAGCCTTTTCTAGAGGGGTTTTGGTTAAATGAGAATTCTTGTAGGAAACTTGAGGTTTTTCTACTGAAAAACTTAAGGGAAGAATATGGACACTTTAATTTTGGACAATTCCTAAGTTGGATATTCTGATTTACAGTCAGGAGCTGATAACTTGGTTATCAAAGCTAATGTAACATCCTTAAAGGAGGGGGGGAAAAAAAAGGTAATTCTGAGTTCTTGCTGCTGTGATGTGGATGTGAAGAAATTCAGGATACTGCAAAACTTCATCAGATAGGGAAATCGGTTCTCCCCAGCTCATTTCACAATTCTGTGCTTCCTTTGAGTGCAAATCCAGCACCTTTCACCATCAATAAAAATCACACATTTTTCTGCTTTAGTTTTGTTTTGAAAAAAAACCAAAACACTCAAAATAAACTCTTCCTGGCAGAGTCCACCAGTTGTCCTGTAATTGCATCACGTTGTGAAACAGCTTTTCCTAATCAGAGCTTGTGCCCCGGGTGCCTTTTTTGGCCGGAATAAACCATTTGTAGATGCCAAAGCGTGATCTCGGATGGGCTCTGGATACCATCAAAGCTCGGTGGTTGTGTGACCACCCTCCATGGCAACTGGAGGGGGGTACAAAATCAGGGTCGAAATGACGTGATGAAGTGCAGGTCAGAAGAACCTGTGAGTTTCAGTTATTGTCCTTTTCAGCCTGAAAAACTGCTCGAACTTGCCCTTTGGCGGTGCTGTGCCCGGTTGCGACTGGAAGGCAGGACTGCACTGGAGCCTTCGCGTAGCGTCTGGGGGGTCCAGGGGTGTGTTTTCTCTTCAATAACTAATAACTGACCTGAGGTGTGAAGATGCTGCAGTGCTGGTGCTCTAGTAAGTGACTTTAAGGCTTGTTTTCAGCAGAGCATTTGAAGATGCACTAATCGCTGGATGGGGCTTGTATTGCAAGTCCCAAATATTTTGTTGAAACCAAGCTTATTTCTCAAAGCTTCCAGGATGTTGTAGCTCCTGGCACCATAAGATAAAAACCATCGTAGGAGTGAAGGAGATGCTTTGGATGCATTTTTAGTGATGGATAATCTCACGTTGCTCAGCTCAGCTCCAGCAGAGGATATCTCGTCTGCTTGGCTGCAGCGCGAACGCTGTCGGAAAGCAATTCCAACATGGTTGCAAGGTGTAATACTTAAACTGCTGCTGGGCTGGGTCCAGCCCCAGGTCTGAGTTGTGCAGAGGTTTAGGGATAGCTTGGATTAATCATAATTTGAGCGTCCGTTTCCCTTGCCGATCTCCCAGCTTCACCAAAGGCCGCGTGTGCCGCCGAGTCTGTTCTCCTTGGTCTCTCCGTGGTGTAGGTTGAGGTCGGAGTAGGTGTTTTGTTAGGAAAACTATGTCCTACTACTATGTTTTATCCCAAGAGTCCTTCTGAAGTCACTGAGGTGCTGGGGGTGTGGGTGGGGAACTCGGGTTGGTCTCTGATACCGTGAATCATTCCTTCCCCAGCTTGGGGAAGCGGTAGAGCTTGTTCAGTTGCAGGAAAACACGGCAGCTTGGGTTCTGAGACTCCTGGCGTTCTTATTTCACCTGAAGTGAAACGGCTGCATCTTCTGCTCAAGCAGAAGTGCCCGTGTGTAGGTTCAAGTCTGTACTTTGACATCACTCAGTACTTCCGTGTATTGAGCTCTGAACTTGTCATGAATTACAGCGGGCGTCTGCTCATCGTGGCTTCGTGCCTCAGTTTCCCCACTCATCAAATGGCAATAAGAGTAGCTGCTCCCAAAGCTAATCAGCAGGCCTCTCTGCATATTAGTCACGCTTAGCCTAATGCGGTATTAAGCTTAGAGCAGTGATACCTAGAGGCTGTGAATTTGTGAAAGGGATGTTCCTATCGAGAGCACCTGAGGCTTTGCAACCCCTAGTGCTGCAGACATCGGCATTTGAATATTACAAAAAGCTCTTTCCTCTGCCTGTTCTTGATCTTAAAATCCTTTGGACCCCGGTGCCTCTACCTCCCTACCTGTAAAAGAAAGAAGAGCAGCTGTTAGCGCGAAGGGTGTTGTGTGGGGAAGGAGGTGGCTGTTTTGTTGCCATGCGGACGGTTTTGGGATGACCGTGTGAGGCACAGGGGACCCTCTTGGGCTTTTCCCCGAGTTGCGCTGGCACCGCGTTGGTCAGAGGAGTAAAAAACATGTGTTTGTGTTCCTGCTCTGTAAACGGAGCGCGTATGACTCACCCGAAACATGCGGGGCAGATGTTTGTGGTAATGAGGTGTCATTTTTATACAGTTACTTTTCTGAAAGCAGCCACATTTTCAGGCTACTTTGCATGCCTGAGGAGCGGTTGTGCCGAAAGTGGGGGCTGGGGGGGGGGAAGCTGAGACTGGAGGGGTCCAGAGCAAAGCTTTTGAAAGCACCCGGTGAGTTGGGAGCCCACGCTTTAATTTTAATTTCAGCCCAGCTTTAGGGACTTGGGAGCGTGTTCTGTGCCAGCAGTGGGGGGAGATCGGTACGGAATACTCAAGTATTTTGAAAGTGATGCCTCTGGTCCAGTGTGATCTATTTATATAGGTAGGGTATTTACAGATAGAAGCTCTTTCATCTCCCAGAGTTTATACACATACCTCACAATAATGCAGATGTATGGGATAAGTTAAAAAAAAAAAAAAAAGCCCACCAAACAAACCCAACCAAAAAATGAAAATCAAATCAAGTAAAACTCCTTAAAGGAGTTCAGAGCACAAGTCCCGGGGGTGCTTTTGACTATCTTGCCAACGCAATATATGTTTTATGGCCCTCTTAAAACGTGGGCAGCATAATTGAGGTCTGTCGATGTTTGTTAGGAGCAGGGCTAGTGAATTAACCCTTGCGGCAAGCTCTGGGCCGCCTTTCCTCTTGACAGTAAGGTGGTTAAATGTCAGATTTCCCATGGCCTTTCCAGGTTTCCAAGAGCGGTCTGTAAATAAACACTCCTCCTCCAGGGCCTGTATCGGACCTTCGCAAAAACCCCTGTGCCGTGAGGTGACCCTGGCTCTAGGAGATGGCTGAGGAGCCCGGTCACAGCGCCGGGTTTCTGCGTTGTCCTGGCTAAATCCTATTTGCAAGGGAAGAGGAAGGAGATGGTTTTCTAGAGCGTCGTAAGTGGGTTGATTCCAAACTCTTTTTGCCTCTGGCATGGCTTGGTACCTTCCAGTGCAGTAGTTAGGTTTTGGGGGAAGAGCGAAAACCTATTTATCTCGCTGACAAACTCAAACATTGATGAAGATGGGGTGAACTGTGCATGTGACTATTTCTAAAGCATGTTGGTTTTCTCCTAGCTAGCACAACAATAATGCTGAAATAATGCGTTTATACCCAGGCTTTGGTAATTACAACTCTAGTCCTAATTTTAAAGCGTCTTATGTGTTAATTGCAAAAGCGGCCACCGCTATTTGGTGCGTGAGCTCCTTAGTTGCCTTTCTCAAAACACTTCAGGGCCGGTTCGTGGAGGATACTGGTCATCACAACCTGAGCTATCACCTCTATGAAATCCAGGGGGGAAGTCAGGCCTCCTGTGACTTCATTTTTAGCGATTTTTGGTTTTGGCATCCAAACCCCGAGGCCTCCAAAGGTGCAGGCTGCCTTCTGAAAGCGTGGGCTGGAAAAACGCCCCTCTCTCTCTGCCTTGGCTTCTCCTGCCGAGGCAGGGGGAATCGTACCTACCTCATCGAAGAGTTGTGGTTGATAATGTTCGCAAAGTGCTTTTTAATCCCCTGCTGAAAGGTTCTGTGCGAGTGTGAGTTATAATTATTACGTAAATGTGTCTCATATTTTCCTGCACGAGCCCTCAGCTTGCCGCAGAGATGTTTTCCCAGCCTTTATATGGATGCCATTGGGTTTGTAGCTTCCTGGCCCGTTGGAGGCAGCCGTAGCAAGGCACAGATTTCCAAAAGAGAGAATTAAGAGTCTTTTCATCAGTTCTGAAAGCCAAACCAAACCCCAAACCACTTCCAATAAATCTTTCCGAGAGGGGAAAACTGATTATACGTCAACGGGGAAGAGATGCAACTTCATTAAGGGATGGGTGAAGGGCTCCGGTTCTGGTCCAGAGGTGGACACCTGTACGTTGGAGCTTTTGCCCACGGGTCAGTTGGGTCTCCTGGAGGGCCCGTGGACAGCTGAGAAAACACGGGCTCTTCATCGCATCACATCATGGGGCTAAAGTAAACCATGAGGTCATGCTGACATCACTGCGTCGCCCTGCAATAATTAAGAGGGCTGCTCGGTTACTTTGCAGCCCCCAGCCCCAGCTTGCGTACAGGTGTGTTGTTGTTAAGCAGCTGGTATAACAAGTCTGTGCCAGTGCAAAGTATGAAACGGCTCCAAACTGTCCAAAACCAACACAGCCGGGCCTTGAAATGGAGTCCGGGGGGTGCAGTTCTCCCTCCTGGAGATGAAAACAAATCGTAAAGGTTAAAAGGCAGGAATCGGGGCCGTTGCTTTCTGCAAACTGAAAGGCATCTCTGCGCCGCATCCCAGGAGGAAAGGAGTTAATAGGTAGCCAAGGCGAAGGTTTAAAAATAGAGCTCTTTGCATAGCAATTTGGTGATGTCTCTGTCACGTTGGCCGGTGTTTGCTGCTACAAATCCCAGTGCATTCCCAGCAGGTTTTTAATGTTGGGTGTTTGCAGGTTTTTATGGCAGGGTGGTGAAGGGGGGAAAACGGGCTTTGGAAAAAGTGACTTTGGAGGCACTGGAGTCCAGGTAACGGGCTGAATTGGGTCCTCAGTCACCTTGGCACTGTCCCGCTGGAATTAACAAGGTGGGTTTGAAACTGGGAAGATGGTTCCTTGCGCCCAAGGTATGCTTGAGGTGACGCGTGTCCCAAGAAGTCCTCCTTCCCTTCTTGAATGAGGTTACTCCTCTTATTCGGTCTTACGGAGAGACGTGGCTCTCACAGTAAAAGACGGAGGTGATTTTCCAATCAGTCGGGATGTGCTGACGGATGGCTTGCAACATCTGGCCACCGAGAGTCACTGCTGGGAGCTGAGCTCCCCGAAACAGCCCGTTGCTCTGAAACTGGAGTTTCTACTGAAATGAGCCGCTCCTGCAAGCGTGTTCCTGAGCCCATAGCAATTACTGTGTGTTGAGCAGAGGGTATGGTTGCCAATAAATGGGAAAGCTGATGCTGAAACTCAACTTGTTTAGCTGCTTAGGTGCCGTGAGTTTCATTAACGTACGCATCCCGATTCCAGAAACAGATTTCACAGGGCCCGCTGAGGCAGAATTGCCTGTCTCTGCCGATTTGACAATGCACTGAGTAACTGTCTCACAACAGCATGTTTTCTGATGTGTAAGAAACAAAAAAACAAAAAAAACCACACAAAAAAACCCAACCAAACAAAAAAAAAAACCTCCAGCAAAGCCCTAGATATCTCACTTTGAAGGAAGCTTTCCTTTATAATTTTTAAGATGCGTGGGCTAAGGGGTTGCTGTGGAATCTCTTCACGTCTTTCCATTCACTTAGAGCGCATCTCTGAGAGCCTGTTGGAAGATGCGCTGGGGAGATGCGGGATTAGATAGGAAACTGGATTAGCCCCTTAGGATTTCAACAATGTGGCTATGGTTTTAATATAGAAGATTTTTATTTAATACGCTTGTAGAAAAATGCAGTGTTGCATAGCTGAGGTCTGATTTTCCCACCCTGTTCTCTCCTCGATCCCGTTGCCTTGACTTTTTCCCACTCGAGTGATCTATAAATACAGAGCAGGTGCAGCGAGCGCTCCAGGATCATCATGGGCTGATCCGTGGGGAAGAGCTGGGTTTCAGCTCCCCCTATCCAGAGGCCTGTGGTGTCCCTTTCCCCCTCTCCCAGTACAGGCAGGTTAGGGGGGAGCAGGAGGAAAACTCATCCCCCCGCCCTTCTTTCCCTGCACATCCTTGAGTCCTCTGGAGCAGCGCTGTCTTTCTGCCGCCTTCCCTGATAGGAGGTGTCGAATTTTAAACTGGGAATTCTCGACTCTCTGACCTTGCTGCAGCTCGGTCCTGCTCCCATCAGAGAGAAGATGCTGCTGGGGATGGAGTCTGACCTGGCACGAGGTCTAATGCTCAATTAACACCGTCCTCGCGTGTCCTGCTGTCTCTGACACCATGTGAAGGAAGCAAAGACCTTGGCCTGCCTGTGCCAAAACCTTCAAAAAGGTTTTTCTGAGTTGAGTGAAGGTGTTAATCCAAGAGGGACAGTCAGAGCGCACGAGAGGACTGTGTAAACCCCAGGCGTCCCAAAGCAAATGAAGATTTGAACATAACCCCGCGCAGGAGCCTGATACCACTAAGCTAATACAATCCAGAAGGATTCAGATGACTATTCTTTAGTGTCCTGTGTCAACAAGCCCTTATTAGGTGTTGGGCGGGATCCTAGAAGCAGTTGATGAGCATATTCCATGTAGAGCAAGAAAGAGGCGTCCAGCAAGACAAGCCCCTGGCCCCCCCAGTGTTGCCAAGCCTCTGCTTTGCTGCAGCATCCTTCAGTCCGTGCCACACATCAGAGCAAAGACAAGAACCAGCTGCTTTCTACGATACAGTACCAAAATGGCATTCTTAGAGGCTGGATGTATTGATCGGTTGAGTGAGGAGGCTCTGCCACAGCTGGTGGGACTTGCGGTGGTACCAGCAGTAGGATTGCTGCTGTGTTGTGTATTTGTCACTTATTTCTGTCCATGTAACATGCGTTTCTTCACTGTCATGCCCCGCCTGGCCAGCAGGGAAGGGTATTTCATAATCCCTGGCCATGATGTCACCTGGCTGCAGTGACATGAGGAGGCACAGAGCAGCAAGAGCGAAACCAGTGAGTGTCCCGAAGCAGCAGGAAGGGACCAGGCTGCGCTAGGGGTTTTTGTCAGCCCATTTCTCCTGCTCCGGCGAAGGCTCGGCTGCCAAAAAAATGTCGCAACAGATGAGGAGAGGGAGACGCGTACGCAGCCCCCGGAGACTGGGAACGGGGTTTCTGTGGAAAAGCACAGGGAATGGGAAACATTCTGTGGAATGGCTTTTCGTTACACCCGTGGATGGGATGCAGTTTTGTATTCGTCAGGGTTTTGAGTGTGTACCTAGGATCAGAAGACCTAAATTCCTTTAAAGCCCAGATTTGGGTTTGGAAGGGTCAGGACCAGTGCTAAGAATTTCCCAGGTTTTAGGGATTGTAGAATCCCTTTCTGATTCGGGGATTCTGATTCAGAATCAGATTCCTGAACAGAATCCCCTGTTCAGATTGTAGAATTTGGGTCGGGATTCCCAACTGAAAGTTAATTTCAGCATTACAAAATGAATACTGGGGACATGCGTACGAGTTGAGGAGTGATTTAGCCGCATATTTGAGAATCACCGAGGATTTCCCACCGTTGTCGAGGCCAGAAGTGCAGTATCATTTAAGACAACGGTGGAAAACCTTCCGCTGGTGGGAGAGGGGGAGATACGGGCAGCCAGAGTGTGAAGGACAGGGCAAGAAGGTTAATTTACACTTTCCATGGTTTCAGGATGACTGAGTGATCAGGGATGGAGATTGTACATCAGCAGCATGAGGTAGGCAAACCTGGAGGTGGTGGGATAAAGGTTGTTGCCTGATATTTCCAAGGTGGACAATAACTTGAATAAATCCAAAAGCTTAACTAAGAGAACAAAGGAAGATGTAGCTTTTCAGGGAGAAATATGAGGTTCTCTAAGCAGTGAGGCGCTTTCTCAAAATGCTGGTTGAACCTCCATCACTTGGTAAATGAGGAGCAGGCGGAGAAGTTGTGCAAGAGCAGGGTAAGCAGGAGGCTCGCTTCTCTTCTCATGGGTGCAGAGAAGCGCTGGGCTTCTTGGGAGCTTTAAACCACTTGGACCTGACTCCCTGACAAGTTCCCCAAACAGGAGAGTGCCACTGAAACCATTATTGGAAGGACTCGCAGCGTTTCCCGTCTGCGGGGCCCGTTGCCTCACCTTGGAGGAATGCGTTCGCTTCATAGCCGAGATAAACGGCCTGCTGTTTAAATGGAGTTTGTGTTGCAAACACCAAACTCTTGCTGCGGGACAAGAGTTTGGCATGTCTCCTGCTTTCCTGCTGCCTGCCGGGTGGGTCGGTGCCTCGCTCCGCCGATTCGGGGTCTGCTCTGCGGAGCTTGGATTTATTATTGGGGACTGGCCTCTGCTGTTGACTCGATGATTTCTGCTCTGATCTCAGAGGATAACTCTCTCCTAGGCTGGTCTCGGAGGGAACTTGCATTCCTTTCTTATCTCCCACCAGCATGAGTTATGCTCTCAAAAATTAGTCCTTATTTATTAGCGCAGCTCAGCCAAAAGCCATCTCCAGGATTTTCAGTTGCATGTGCAAAAATTCCACCTCCCTTCTCTTGCTCCCCGGGAGAGATTCATTAGGAATAACCTCACCTTTCAGGGAATTGGATGCTCCTTCAAGGATATTGACTTCCAAGAGGGTTGGAGACGGTGTCCCAAGGAGACATTGAGGTTAGTGTACTCCTCAGCTCATCTGTTTTCACTTAATGTAGCGCTGGAAGAGCCCCTGGAGAGTTGGGAAATGAACACAAGGGCCCTTATTTCTCCCTTAAGCTGTAAACTGAGGCGCCAAAGCCAGGATCCCAGGTACTCTGCGCTTTATTTCCTCCTTCCAGATTCAAAACAATCCGGAGAAATTCATAATCTGGTCCTGCTTATGGTGTTCCTAAACTAAGGAGAGGAGCGGGGAGCCTGACTGCAGCCCCACGGCAAAGCATCTGCCTCCTCCCCGTCCGCCGGACCGAGATGGACGTGAAACTAAAATAAAACTAATGGCAGACCCAGCTGGACAAGGACAATTTTGGCTTCGGTTGAAAGGCGGAGGGAAGCCTCTGCGCTGCTGATGCACAGAGGTAAAGAATTACAAAGGCGATGGGAGGGACCGCAATCAGCAGGAAAAGCACAGAAAGAATCAGATGTATCATGATATCAAATAGCCCGAGAGGAGACACGCGATATCAGCAGCTCCCAGAGACCAAGAAATCACTAGAAAGAGGAACATCAATGCGGAGGTAGTTACAGGGTAATTAATAAAACCTGACAAAGCCCCGTTTGTTGAGGCGAGCCGGCAAAACTCTGCTATCGCGGAGCTGCCATCTAGGAGCTGAAGTTATCATGAAGGTAAAGCGGTCAGAAAACTAATCCCGGAGCAGGGATGCAGCAGGGCATCTCTTCCCCTTCTCATGTGGGCCTCCGCTAGTGTAACCCCATCAGTTTGGGGGGAAATTACTCTTGATTTCTGTATCCAAGAGGAAGGAAGTGGCCTCTTGAGGCAGGATCAGACCCTGCATTCGGCCTTACTCAAGGTGTGTGCAAACCACTCGGGGGATTTAAGTCCCTGGTTATATTCCTTGCTGACAGTCCCCCGGAAGACCTGCCTAGGGCTGTGTGGGTTTCCGTACCCATGGCTCCTGCTGCAATAATGGAGACTTCACAGAATCCCAGACTGGCGGGCGTTGGAAGGGACCTTCAGAGATCACCCGGTCCAAGCCCCTGCCAAAGCAGGGTCATCCAGGGCGGGTTGGACAGGAACGCATCCAGGCAGGTTTGGAATCTCTAGAGGAGACTCCACAGCCTCTCTGGGCAGCCTCTTCCAGTGCTTGGGCACCCTCAAAGTGAAGCTTTTCCTCATTTTGGGATGGAATTTCCTGTGTTCCAGTTTGTGCCCGTTGCTCCTTGTCCTGTCGCTGGGCACCACTGAGAAGAGTCTGGCCCCATCCTCTTGCCACCTGCCCTTTAGATATTGATAAGCATTGATGGGATCCCCTCTCAGTCTGCTCTTCTCCAGGCTGAACAGCCCCAGGTCTCAGCCCTTGGTCATCTTTGTAGCCCTCTGCCGGACTCTTTCCAGTAGTTCTTTGTCCATCTTGAACTGGGCAGCCCAGCACTGGACCCAGTGCTCCAGATGTGGCCTCACCAGGGCAGAGCAGAGAGGGAGGATGACCTCCCTCAACTTGCTGGCCATGGTTTTTTTTTGTTTTATTTTTGATGCACCCCAGGAGACCATTGGCCTTCTTGGCCACAAGGGCATGTTGTTGGCTCATGGGCGACTTGTTGTCCACCAGGACTCTCTCTGCAGAGCTGCTTTCCAGCAGGTCCACCCCTAACCTGTACTGGTCTATGGGGTTATTCCTCCCGGGGTGTAGGACCTTGTTGAACTTCATTGGGTTCCTCTCTGCCCAACTCTTCAGCCTGTCCAGGTCTCGCTGAATGGTGGCACAGCCCTCGTCCTTGTCCGGAGGCTTGTCCTGGATGCGTGGTGTGTAATATCACGGGTTTCGTGAGAGGAGAGAAGAGATACCCAAGGGCAGAGATGTTGACCGCTTTAAGAAAGCAAGCAATTGTGAAGGGAAAGAAAAAACAACAATCCCTGAGCTGCCAAAAACTGTAAAACCCAGATTATTTGACCTGCACTTCACAGACAAGACATTTTTGATTCCAGTGCAAAGAAATATGGGCAAGACATCAAGTTACAAGCCAGAAATATCATGTAACCGGTAATGGCCCTTTATTGACATAGGAAGCGGGATGGTTTTGATAAAATGAGAGCCCACACAAATGATTTTCTGTGCATAGAATTCACAAGGAACATTTTGAGGCGTTTTTTTGAAGGAATGTGGTTATTTTTCCCTGTGTTCTTTTTGCTTGTCCCATTATTAAGCAGAAAAGGAGTTGATCGCAGGAGGAGCTTTGGCATCCCCTTTGCTCAGGCAGGCTGTGCATTCCCTGCACCCCATGGCTTTCCCCTAAAAACCGTCTGGTGGGTGCCCGGGTGGGGTGTAGATGGTGAAAAGTGCTTGAAATAGGTCTGTGTTTTGGGCCAGTTGTCAGACTTTGTCCTCTGCAGCGAGCGTTTGTCAGGACAAAAAAAATACAAATGCCCTATTTCACTGCCGATAGGTAAAACGATAGCGGGATAGAATTCGTGGGATGCTTTTGGTAACGTCTTTATTTTGGAGGAGGCTGGGCTGGAAAATTTGGAGACGCTGATGCATGTCTCCAGCCCGTCTTTCCCAAGTTTGTGTTCTATGGCGCAAAGATAGATGGACTCGCTTTGCATTCTGTCCTCTTTATTTGCTGGTTTCTTGGGAATTCTTCCGTCTCGAAGCAGCGTCCCACCAGGCTGCTGGCCTGTTCGGCATCACGTGGGGAAGCAGGGGTCTAACGCTCGACGGCCGTGGGCTCACACTGAACCCAGCAGCCCCATTTCTGTGTCGCTGCCAGTTTTCTTCACCCATTTTTGAAATCAAATGGTTCGTGAAGACCTGAATTAATTTGGGGGCCGGGGGGGGGGGGGGGCGGGAAGCAGAGTATCATTAAACATGATTAATCTCTTGCTGCTGCCAGTCCCGCAATCATTTCTGGAATCTTACGGCTGGATTTGTAGACTGGATCCTTGAACTCTTTTGCAGACCGGCACCGCGCTAACGAGGTTGTTTGTGTTCAGTTTCCTTCGCTTGCTTTGTTATTGTTGGTTTTGGGCAGGAGGATGTTGAAGTAAGAGAAATACGGGGGGAAAAGGTAAACAGGTCTGTAGGGGATTTGTGCTCCCCGGTTACTTGGATGTGTGATGTTAGAAAGAAGTAAACTCTCCGAGTACCTTTATCTCCGAGTTTACAAATACAAATAACAGTCCTACACAGAAACTTAGTACATGATGAAAGATTCAAATATACACAAGGAGAGTGTTTATTTGAACGTGCTCTCGGTTCCTCTGTTCGTGTTCGGCGGTGGCTGTTTCATTGTAGGAGGTCCAAAAACTTAACTCACCAAAAGAAGCGCAGTTTTGGAAACAGCAGGGAAGGGGCTGAGGCTATTTGTGGATCTGCTTTTCAGTTTCTTTATTCATTTTTTGGAAAGAGTTTGTTTTGGCTTGAACCAAACCAACCTTTTCCTGAGATCTTCATTTACCCAGCTCTGCTGCACAACCACGTACCAAGCCAACCTCAGTACATTTCTCAGACTTTTTTTTTTTTTTTTGCCCGGGGCTGTTTTCCTCTCCACAGACTTCCCGAAGCTCCACGGACAGGTTTCCCCGGGATTCTGCTGGGTTTGGAAATGGCGTGTTGAACTCTCCTCAATCTGCTGGGAACACTTTCTCCGTGCTTAAGCCTCTGCTGCGTGTAAATTCCCAGGCCTTACGGATTATGCTGAGCTTTCACAGATGGACTTCGGAAGAGCCAGCGCTGGGAGCAAAAGCAACTGGAATTGGGGAATAGCCGTCTGGGCAGGGGGGTGGTATGGACTGCGGGAGAGTCGACAGCGTGAGGTGGGGCAGTGCATCAAAGCAGGGCTGCGTGCTAAAAGATAATGAAAATTGTCTTTTATAAATAAGATTAGGGTAAGGATCTAGGTCGAAACATCTTCATACAGAGTGGGTGGCGTTCTGGGAGTCTTAACGTCTTGGCCATTGGCGTTGAGCTGTGCTTCCAGTCCAAAGTCAGCCATCAGGAGCCGAATGCACCCTGCTCTAGGCTGTTCCTGGGGGCATTTGCCCCCCACCAGTCTCAGCTCCGACCTCTTCCCTCCCTCTCCGTGATTCCCTACTAACGATGAGCGTGTAGCATTTCCCACTTCATTTGCTCTCGGCTGCCCCCAGCACGCGCTGCCTTTGGTACCTACTCTAAAGGGCAGTCCCACAGCTGCAGGCTGCCCGTGGCCAGGGAGCTGCCGGGGCTGGCGTTAACTCCCCGCTACCTTCCTGACAAGCACGAGGCTTTTGCTGCTTTCCTTAGCTCGCCGCTTCCCCCCACCCCCCGAAGCTTTTCATGCCCCAGAAGTGTCAGGACTTAAGACGGGCTCCTGCAGCTTCAAGAGGCACCTCTGTTTTTCTTCCTTCAGCCCCACAGACTATTTTGTCCCGCAGCGGTGGGGGGAGAGAAGGGGACCAAGGAGTATATGTGACATTGAGATACCTCCGGAGCAAAGCCGTGAGGGCTGTAGATCTATAGATTAAAGAGAGAGCGAGGGCCAAGTGCCAAAATGGTTGTGTCACTTGGAGGAGCCGGGGCCAGGAGCTGGGCTTAGCGGCACAAGTCTTTCCATTGCTGGTGACTCACTTGCTGACTCTTTTTTGGCTGCCCTCCTGGGCTGGAAGGGGCCAAGGGAAGAGCGAAGGAGCTGCCGACGGTGTAGAGCTCAGCGCCCTGGGCAAAGGGTGCTGCAGGAGAAGGGGCATCACGGGGGGATGCCAGTTGCGTGGTAGGGAAGGGTCTTGGTCCAGCATTAGGACTTCGCGGTGCTGCGTTACTGGTGGGACTAAGTCCGGGTTGCGTCTAGGAAAAAGGTTGAAAGCTTAATTTCTCGTTCTCCATGAGAAGCTGGGAATTGGTGGAAGCCGCGTCCGCTAGGAAAAAGGAAAAAGATGTTTCAAAAACACTTGACGCAGGTCACGAAATCTGCAAACTTTACGATAATTTTCCTTTTAGGTATTTTGGACCTGTCTTTCCCTATCTAGTCCTCAAGATGCCATATAGGACGACTCTGCCTTTTCTCTTCGTTCCCCTGTTGCTGCTCTGTGTTTCAGAGGGAGAATATTGCACATGGCATAAAGGAATTGGCTCTCGGCACTCGCCACTGATCACATCTGCGTATGCAGAAAGAGAAGCTGTTTCTGCTCGCTGTATTCCAGCGGAACGGACTTAATAATGCTGTCTGAAAAGCTTAAATGCAGCTTGTCTGTGCAAAGAGGTTTTTAACGCTGTGCTCACTGGCGAGACACCTGAGATAGTACCTGTGCATCTTCTGCCTCGTGCACCTGCAGAACGTGGGGGTTTTCAGAGGGTAATAAAATCAGAAGTATTTTCTGTGTCACTTCAAAAATAAGCTTAAAATCTGCGCTTTGGTTTAGGCTGTGCAAATTTGGGAGTAAGGAGTTGAAAGAATCAGAATGACACCGCTGTTTGTTTTGGTACGAAATGCCAGATTTTTTTTCTTTTTCGACAGCAGATGAGCTTTCAGGTTTGGTTTTGCTGAAGGGAAGGAATTTTCCCTTTTCAAAGTGTCTTTCCGTTTTGTTTGTGGGGTGGTTTTGTTTTTTGTTTGTTTGGTTTTGGTTTTTTGTCCACTTGGAGGAAATGGGGAGAAAAGCAGGAGGAAAAACCAATTTTGGTGAAACTATTTCTGTAGGGGAAGAAAAAAAAAAAAAAAAAAAAAAAAAAAAAAAAAAACAAAAACCAAACCACAGACGTTTGACCAAAGTGAAAATTCCCTTTTGGCAACCTCCCGCGCGGCAACGGTGCCCGCGCTCTCCAGGTGGCAGCTCCCTGGATCCATCCCTCTGATCCTTTCTTTGCCGACATCTGGTCCGCAGCCTCCCAAGTCAACAGAAGTCTTGCCATTAATTTCCGAGGCTTTCAGATAATGTTCTGTATGCGTGCAAACTAACGTGAGCGTTAAATATCCTGTTAAGTCTGCTTGGCTTTTTCCAACAAACGTGTCATTTAAATAACCTAATTAAATGAAGTCCTTTCATTTTAGATGATGTTTAGATGATGCATATAATTGCCCTGAGAGCGCAGCTGTCCAGCTGGTGGAGAGGTTATAAAAGATGTAAAACATTTTAATAAAAACAAGACCCTCCTCGGGTTTGGACTCTGGAGCTGGGATGGAAGGCCAGTGCCTTGCGCATGGCTTAAAACCAGCCGTGGGCATGGTGGAGCTGTCAGGGATGCTCGGGTGGCAGAAACCCTTCTCTGACCTCTTCTGTCTTGAATTTTGGCTCGTTGCACCATGTGAAGCTTGGACCCGTGGGATGTTAAAGGGGTTTATCTCTCTTGGTTGGCACCTCAGTGCAGGACAGTCGGGGAATGGAGGAGTCCTGCTGCTTTTGCACCTTGTGCCTGAAGTGATGGGTGGGCCCTGGAGTCCTCCTTGCCCAACCACCTTGGAAAGAACCTTTCTGGGATGCAGGAGGTGGCCAGTCATCTTCTTGCCCCTACCTTGGAGACACAGCCTGCACAGAGGAGGATGGACAAGTGCTCCTTGCCATGTCCCGTGGCCTGCCGAATGGCTCTTGGCTCCTTCTTCCCTCCACCCCCTCCAATGCATCCATCTGCGGAGCAGAGCACCGCGAGGAGCGTTTCCCTCTGCGAGGCAGGAGTGTCTTTGGGAAGGGGCCAGCTCCATGTGTATAATATTTCCATTAACTCAGGGAGCGAAACCCTCGGGCTCGGGGCCCAGGCCGTGCTGGAGAGGCGGCGGAGCTGGAGTGATGGTGCTTGTCTATCACCCAGATGTCAGCGGGAGGACGGGGAGACCCCAGCGTTGGAGGCTCACGCCTGCTTTGGTAGCGGCGATGCCTTCGCAAGGTGTGGGGCGGCATCAGCCTGAGCTTTTCCTGAGCTCAGCGTCGGGCAGGGGGATGTGGGCTTTTCTAAGGGCGCTCCAAGTGCTGCCAGCTTCCCTGCACGGCCCTGCCACCGTGGGGCACCTGCTGCCACCCCTTCTGGGGCTGGCACAGCAGGGAGGTGGCAGCAGCTCCCCGGCTCGGTGGAATTAGCTAGAGCCCCTTCTCCTGGGTGTACGGAGAAGGCACATCTGGCCAGCAGGGACACGCATTTCCAGGACCCTCTTCTCTGCTCTGTGAGTCCGTCCCAACCGGAGCCAGAAATCCTTCGCCCTGGAGACTTGCTGTGCTGACACATCTGCTCTGGCCACAACAGAGCAAATTCTGCCGCCTTTATTTTTTTATTTTTTTTTTTAATCCAGCTTCAAGCCAGAAAGCTTTTAGCGTTTCCCTTTTCCAAAGAGTTTGGGCCACGTCAGATCCTGTGGGCATGGTGGCCGTTGTCTTCTGTCCTCCCCATGTGCACCAAGAGCCTTGGAGAGGGATGCAAGTGGGACAGGTCCCCTCTCCAGCTAAAACAAGTGAGATCCCACCCAGTTAACGCCAGTGAAGCATCCCTGCTTCCTCGGAGGAGAAATATCTCCCCACCCAGCATGGGACTCCCCTTTCCTGCTCCATCTCGGGGTCAGGAGTGCCCACCAAGGACTGCTTCTCCTGTAAACCTTGACCTTGTCCATGCTCGGGTGCTATTTGAGCCCCCCAGTGCCTGGGCTGCAGGAAGATGATCCCGGCAGAAACCCTCTGTGCTGTCACTTCCACTTACAGATCACGGAGGGGATGTTGCTGTGATGGTGAACAACAAGTTTTTGGCCATGTTGCCACCTGGCGTAGACGTGGGTCTGCAAGAGGGACCTTTCCCTGTCTGGCAAAGCCCCCTGGAGCCCTCCGGGAAAGGACGGCCGAGGCGATGTTGATGCTCTCCCCCCCCTGCCTTTTTTGCAGCTCGGGTTGTTTTATTTTTCCTCTTGCCCCCTCTTTCCCGCAGCACAAAAGGACATTCTTGTACCAAAGTATTTTTTTCCGCATATTTCTAGCGTGAGCAAAGCAAGGAGGGGTGAGGGCAAGGAAGGAGATAGGGGGGTGGGATCGAAAGGTTTGGGAAAAAAATCTCACACAGGGCTTAGTTTACAAGGGACAGCTGAGCGTATAAACTCCGTCTCCAAAGAGGGTCGTTAGGAGCTTTTCTGGCAGCGTTTTCCCCTCCTACCCCCAACCTCTGGCTAAGCTGTTTTGAGGGAAAACAGAGAAAGGGAAAGGGGGGGGAAGCATTGTTGAATGCTCCAAAAATCAGACCTCAAAAAAAAAAAAAATCCTCCCCCTCCTAAAACTCCCTGACAGATGCAGCAAGGCTCACTGAGCTGAGCAAATAACCCAGGACGAGTGGGCTGGGGGGCTCTGGGAGGTGGGCAAAGCGGGGCCGGTTTTGGGGTCTTCTGCATCCCGAGACGTCGTGATTTGGTAGGGTAAATGGTCCCAAAGAGGGAGAAATGTCCTCCTCGGAAAATGAGCCTGGTTGGTGGATGCGGAGGTGTTCAACTGGGCACTGAGCACCCATAAAATTCACGGTAAATCCCCATCCCCAACAGTTCTCCTCTGGTGGACCCATCCATCGCCTTTGGTGCCTCGGGACAGGGGTTTTAGGCGGTGTTTTGGGCACACAGAGCAGAGGGTGGGTGCCAAGGCAAGAAGATGCCATTCCCGGCGGATTGCTTCTAACCCCACCTCCCTCTTCGTCTCCCTGTACTTTTCTCATCTGTGGTGTGCCTAAGGATCTTGATAGTTGAGTAACAGGGATTACGGTACCAAAATCGGCAGTCTCTCGGTGGTTTTTACAGACGTGGAATGGAAAATTCAATTTCTGGGATGCGGAAGGCTTTTGCTTTCTGCAAGCCCTACTCATAAAATCCAGCGATGCCGGCTTGCCTCGCGTTAATACCAGATTATTTCCTATCCTCGGGCTATGGGAAGCGAAAGGCCTGGGGTTTGCGCAGGACTTTATCCCTAATATTGATACTCTCTATGGATCTCGGCGAGCCTGTCAGCCTCTTAGGATAAAGTTCGCTTTCAGGCCTGTCGTCCCAGTGGCTAACTGGGGGGAAGCAGGGAGGGTGCGGTGGGGTTTGGACCCTCCCCGGCTGCTGCCCTGACCATCACCTGTACCGAACATCTTCGAAACTTGTTAATACAGGGCAAAACCTGAATTTTTTTTTTTTTTTTTGCGAGGTGTCACGCCGTAACGTGTTTTCATCCTGTCCCAAAACCAACCCGTTTCTAAATCTGCGTTTCATTTGCATCCTGCGTCGGTGCGCACGCAGGTATGTGTGCGCTGCCTCAGCTGCGGCACAAGTGCTTATTAGAAACACACTGGCCGTGAATTAACGGCCCCATACACATGTATCTCTCGTTAAACGCTACGGGGTGGAGGTAGGGATCGTTGCCTTGGGCTCTCTCTGTGAGATCTCTCAGCACCCTATGCAATAAATATGTTTTTAATAAGCAGTCATTAATGACCGGACAATAACAGCTTTATTAAGCTTAAATTAAAGACATGCTTGGGAACCTTAATCTGAGACTATATGGTGTAATGGAATATACTGGAATTCAGCTTTTTTTCTTTTTTCAAGGCTTCTTGCGAGGAAGTATTTGCAAGCTGGAGCGGGGAATAAGATGCATTCCCTGATCCTGATCCTACCCTGGGATCTTCCTATGTTTGAGTGGAGCATCCTTTGGAGGAGGGATGCAGTGGAAACAGCCCCTGTTTCATGGCGAGGGTCAGAAGGAAAACTGGCCGAGGTTGCTGCAATATTGTGTAAGACTTGCTTGCGATAGCAATTTGGGAGGAGGGAGAGGCGGCTTTAGCCCCTCTGTCCTGCCCACGGAGTGAAACAGCCTCTTCCCCTCTGTTCCCCCTGTGGCATCCGAGGGAGGGAGGCTCCGTCTCCCCCCGCCGCCGCGTGTCGCAATGCCATGTCAGGTCCCCACTTCGCAGTCGCGGCTCCGTGGGTGGGCATCGCACGCAGCTGGCCTTGTCCACGCCGTTCTAATTCCTTCTGGGGGCCGCGACTCCTTGAATAGCCCCGTAAGGGCCATAGCACTGAAGATTTTCTACTGCTGCTTAACCCCTGCCTACCGAAATCCTGGGGGTGGCTCGTGCGTGTGTCTTTGCAGGAGTTTTTTTGCCTCCTGCATCCTCTCGGTTGTCCTCACGTTTAGTAAGCGGTGGGGATGGAAAGCAAGGCCGTGCATGGCTTTGTGGCTGTGGGGAGCAGGCAGGGGCGAAGGGTGCCAAAAAGGAATCCCACTCTTTGTTAGATGATGACAAAACCATGGTAAAATAACAATAACGCCTGGGCACAAATATCCGAATTACATTAAGTGCAGGGGTTTGGCTGGAAAAATCTCAGGACAACCTACAACAAAATCCCAAGCCATTGGAAAGCCGTTACCGTAGCCTTTCCCACCGCTGTTTTGCCACCCCTACATTCTCCTGGCCGCCCGGTGACTGCTGAGCTCTGCAATTTGCTGTCTTAACTGGGTTACTTAAATGGGTAAACGGCTTTCTTTTGCATTATCTCCCTGACACAGCTTGCTCTTGCAAACTGGTTTTCAAGCCTGTAACCATCAGCTCCGCTCCTTCCCGGGAACATCCAGCTCATAAATGCAATGAGTTGCGTCTCCGAGTGCTCTGTTTGCTTTGATGGACCTGGTTTTGGGGACGGTCCAGTGCAGGTAAGCTCAGACCTCGCCTGTAGCCGGGTCGTACCCGGTGTCCCTGCACCGAAGGGTAGTCGGTGAAAGGCACGACAGGATTGCTGGAAAAATGACTCGGCGTCGGTGTGAATCAGACCTTCCGCTCAGCCCAAAGCGTGGGACTTGCATCAGCTCTGTTCCCTTAAATCGGCTTAACGTGTCCCGCTGACCTGAACCCCTTGAACTCCCTCTGCTCCTCTCCCGCTGCCTTGGAATCCTCCGAGCCCCAGCTGCGTCCCCAGCCAGCCCTTGCCGCCCTCTTCCCGCTTCCCTTACCAGCCGGGCTGTCCTGCCTCTCTCTCCTTGCTTCATTCACTCTCTGGCTCTTTCTCTTTCAATTTATTTTTGAGAATTGGCACCATTCCCAGTTCTCCCTATTCCCCCTCTAAGTGGATGGCCATCTCGGGGTGTTTTAAATACAGATTGTACTTACTATAACTCTTAAGAGCACGCATTGCGCACAAGCACGTACGAGCACAGGTCTGATTTCTTCAGGGATGCTCTGAAATCAGTGAAACGATGCTGTGGGATGCGAACCGGGCTGCGGAGCCGGCTGTGGCTCTGCCTTCGGACGTCTCTGTCTTAGAACTGGACAAAATCAACCAGATTCCGCCCCGAATTTGTCGGCTCCTTGCCAGGGATGAGCAGGATCCAGCAAATAAGGATTTTGCCGCGGAGTTGGCTCCCTGAATATTCCGCTTTACGATGGGAGATGTTTCTGCTGAATATTTCAGTGTTCGATGAGGGCGGGGGGGAAAAAGCAAGCTGTGATTTCTTTTTTTTTTTTTTTGGGGTGGTGAAAACAGCAAAAAAGAAAACCATTTTTTGCTGAAGCTGTTTGTATTGTTTTTTGGGGCTGGACTTTGGGGATAATTCCTAGTGTTAGAGTGAGGTGGAGTTTATTTGCCTGAGTTCTGGGCTTGAAACTGGGCTGAGTTTTGCTGCTGTGGTCTAAGATGTGCTGTGTCTCTGTGTTTACCACTTTAGCGCCGGCTAAAAATAGGGATGTTTTTAGGTACTGCTGTAGCCCCCAACACCGCTGGTGTCTTGTGGACGTTTAGACTTCTGCATACAAAGCAGGCAAAAAGGCTCTTTTCTTCAAAGCCTACTCAACAGGCAAAACAAACTTCCCACCTCTGCGTTTTACAGGCTACTTACTCCAGACACGATAAATATTTGGGTCGGGCAGAAAAGCCGGAGCTGTGGAATGGCATCCCTGAAATAGCGAGCACAAGGGTTTTGTTAAGTAGACGTGGTGTTAGACTGGTCTCGCTCCTGCTCTTCTGAGCCACCTAGAAAAGCAAGGAGATAACAAAATAAATATTTTTACATGAAAGCATCCTGATGGCTGGGGGTTTCCCCCCCGCTTTGGATTGTGTTCCTGATCAATGGGAGTTTAGTGAGGCTCTAAAGTATCAGCTGGAGGCTTCAAAGAGATCAAAGCCCCCTGTGCTGGGTGCTGTGCACATACAATAAAATCCTTCTCCCTGCACTGAAGAGGGAAAAGGGAAGAGGAAAAAGGGGGTTTTTCAGCCGCTTTCTCATCCCACCCCAAGCCTGGAAATCCCGTTTTAGTCGTAGGAGGTGACCGAGCCTGTGCAAAGAGTTGCTGCCTGCTGGTCCGAAGGATGCCAGGGCAGGGGCTGGCTTCTGCGTCACCAGCCCTGGGCAGAGACGCTGAGTGGCAACATCCTGGAGCGTGAAAACGCTCCCGCAGCCTGTCTCCAGGTATCTCAGTAAGGCCAGGCACCAAAATAACGTAACAGGGGAGGATAACTGGTTTGTGAGGGTGTCTCTTTGCGCATCCTAAAGCACGTGCTTTAGGGGTGTCTTTAGGGGCATCCTCAAAGTAGGAAGAGCTGCTCCAGCCTTCTGGATTTCGCTTGGGTTTTGCTAGCGCAGCTGTAAAATGCCCAGCCCAGAAAGAGCAGGTTGTGTTTAAGGGTTTGATGCTGGAGTTGGGGTGAACTTGAGCAAGGCTGAGCTTTAGAAGCCCTTCTCCTTCACACAATCGCTTTCTCATGACAGCTTGCAGTAGGGTTTCGCTTAGCACTAATCACTCCCTTCCCTCCAGAGCAAGAAGTGTTGTGCAAGCCATCGGGTCAGCCCGCGGGGCACGGGATATCAGGGATATCGTATTTAAACATGAAACTAGCAGCTTCTTCCCATGTAAACGTGCTGAAGCGCTTTGCAGAAGCTGGACCCATAGTGTAAGGATGTCTGAGCAGAGGATGGAGATCGTGGACCTCAAAACAGAGCAGAAGGAGAGACAACTGGGGGCTGGGCTGTAATTACCTACCTGCCTGTCCCTTAAACATCTCCCCCGTGCAGAGCTGGAGTTTAAAGCCCTCAACAGAAGGGAACCTCCTAAAGCAAAACAACATTGTGAATCCTGGTGGGACTCAAACCTTTGGCTCCAGCGTGTCTAGGGACTGAAAAGCTGATGATTAGATAACTGTAAACCATCCTTATTTTACAGCTCGTGCTGGCTTTGATCAGAATGGGAATGAAGCACACCAGGCTCCTGGGGCGGAGAGGAGAAATGGTTTTGTGATTAAACAAAGTCTGGGATTATTGCAGCTGAAGCGCCCAACCCTGCCGCAGGGTTTGCTTCTGGTCTTGGGCAAGTCTCTGACTCCCTCAGTGCCTCAGTTTCCCTATCTGTGGTGCAGAGAGTAACGTGAAGAGCCTCTCGGGTGCACCTTGCTCTGAACGGGGTCAGTGGGCAGCGGGAACCTCCAGCACTCCTACAATTTCAATTAAATTTGGTGTCTGTAAGGGTTTTAGAGAGCTCGTAACCTGCCATCTCTTGGCTGATGGCGCCCAGGGCTGCTGCGGTTTATGTTGCATGTTGTTGGACCTCCTTGCATGGAGGGCTGGAGGTGGGGTGGCCCTTTTGGACCCCAGAGCCTTTGGAGAGGAAAGCCAAGGCTGCCGCAGGAGGCCGGGTGGGCTGAACCCGGCCATGGGTGCCTCCTAAACCCTAATCCTGGCTCTGGTACCGACTCGCTCCATAACCATGTGTCTCAGTTTCCCCATCTGCAAACACCTACCCGCCTCTCCAGGATGCCACCAGGAGCTGATGGGTTCCTTGCTGGTGAAATACAATGGTCCTGTGCCCACAGGTCCCTGCTCCAGCCCTCCTTCCCCAGCACAGCTGCCCCTTTACTCGGGCAAAGATGTCGGGTGCCGCCACCCCGCTCCTCCCCGGATTTCTGCTGTGCTGTTTTCCCTTTGGGTCGGGAGTTCGGTGAGAAGGAAAGACCTGGGTAGGTCAGATATCTCTATCCTGTCTCCAGTGGGGATAAACTGCAGGGTTTGCTGGTGCCTGAGCACCCGGGTTGTTTGCTGGGGGCTGTTCCCAGCCAGATCTGACCCTCGCTGATGCTCCTTTGAGGACACAACTGGGAGCCTCTGCACCCCTGCAAGGACAGACTGAAAAACAAGCTGCAGCCACTTTGCCCGAAAGAACTGGGACAGACCTGCAGTGAAAACATGGGAGACTGAGACTGGGAATAGGGGAGGAAAAGGGACAAGAAAGATGTTTAAGTGTTTTATTACTTATTTTTTTTCTCCATACCCAAACCAGTGATCAGGATTTTTCTGCTGTTTGGCTCTAAATTAAGTAAAAAAAAAAAAAAAAAAAAAATCCCCCAAGTTGGGATTGTTTCTGCCCATGATGCCCTTAAAGTGTTGACTGAAAGCTGGTCCCATCCCTCACATGCAGCAGAAAGCCCAGAAATGGGAAGATGGGACAAGCAGCAGGAAGGAGAAGGGAAATAAGAATGGAAGAGAAAAATGGGATTTAACCAAATCTGAAGCTGGTCAGGGTGGGAGTGAAATCCACACGCAGCTCCCGCCCCATCCGAGCCTCTTTGATATCTCCTGGTGCTGATGTCCTTATCGCCAGGAAAGATACTTTTCTTGTTTCCTGCCTTGCGAAATGCTCAGAAAGTCCATCTTTGTCTAAAGTGGTCTCCAGCCGGGGCTGCTGTGTTTTGCCCGGTTGCTAAGCTTGTCTCATGCATGGTTAATGCCTGATGAGATCATGGTGCCATTTAGCATTTTGTGGATAATTCAGGATTATTCATTAACAAAATCGAGAACAAACAGGTGTATTCATGGGCTGCCTTCACGGCAAGAAGGAAAAACAACAACCTTGGGAAATGGCATGAATTATTCAGGGAGCCCAAAGCGCTGCTTGAGCTGAGGGGAGCTTCAGGCAGTGGTGGAGATGGAAATTTGTTTTCGGAACAGCAGAATCTAAAGCTTTTTATGCCATTAACCCTGCAAACGGGGGGGGTGTTAATCAATCTTGGTGAAGATAGCCTCCTGTCCCGTAACAACAGAGTGCTAGGAAGAAGGGTTTAGAGAAAGGCCGTGTGTTTATATTACGTGGTGGGTTAGTCCGTGCGAAAGCCGGGGAGTTGGAGAGCAGTACGGGGTCTCTTGGTGCCCACAGCATCTCTGTACTCACGGAGGTCTCGTCCTTCCTCCTCTGCAAGGGGCTGGGCTGTTTTCTGTCTGATCGGGCAGAAGGTGTGAAATGAAGCCAAGAAACCTTTCAACAGCTGCCTGTTTTGGGGGTAGACGTTGGTGTCAGCCTACGTGGTCGCGGCAGTCCCTCTCGTTACTGCCTGCAAATGGCACAACTGGGCCCAAATGTTCTTCTGGGGCAGGTTGCACCTCTGTGGGGACAAACCGTCCTTGTCATGTGCTCCAATGGGCTTGGAAACATAGTCCTGCTCAAGCATTGCCTTTGGATCCTTGCCCAAGCCATAGTCCTCTGTGTCTCTGGTCTTCTGTAGATGCCTGAATGCAAAATCAGCGTCCACGTGCCCAGGAAAAATGTTCACTTGTGATGCGTCCAGAAAAAAGAAAACATTGAGTTTTGCTGGAAAAGGGAAAAAAAAAGATGTTAGTGACCCAAACTTGATCATTCTCTGCTCAGAATGGAATTTCTCAATGTTCAGGTCTTGGCCTTTTTGTTTTCCAATCAAACAAGCATTCAAGGAACTTTCAATGAAACTTTCAAGGAAATCAGATGGTGTTTCTGTGAACTTTCTCCATTTAAATGAAAGCACAATCTTCCCTTGGAAAAATTATTTGAATGGGCATTTTTTCAAGCTGTCCGAGCAGGGATTTTTGTCGTTTAGCCTGAAGGGAGGAAGCTCAGTAGAAAAAACAGAGCAAAAGCAGAGCCTGGGGACTCCAGGACAGCGGAGCATTATCAGAGACTATAATTTATGCAAGAAACTTGCATTTAATGCCTTCAGTGGGTGTTAAATTGTCCCAGTGTTGTGTTTGCTGGACCGTTCAGGTGGGTACGTATAAATCCCCGGGGCAAATCCTAACCTGGGGACGTGGAAGCTTTGCTGTGCGCATCCCCTCTGGCTTGATTTGAAGAGGTGGGCTATTCCCGGGCCGTGAACGCTCGCAGAGTCTCCCGAAAAATGCTGTTCGGTTGGATGGATGTACGGGGAATGATCCAGAAAGGGCCATTTTATACACCTGAGCATGGGTCTGCAGCTCTCCCGTGCGAGGGACCACACGCCGATCTCATCCTCCGCAGCTGCCCGGGGTTATTCAGAGATAAGTGGTTTATTAAATATAGAGGCTGGAGATGCTTAAATTTTCAGCTCTGTTAGGTGGACCCTACTTCTTCTTGTCACCATTATTTTTTTTTTCCTTTGGGAGAAGCAGAAGGGAAAAAAAAAAAACCAACACTTTAACCCCATGGCAGGGACTAAGGTATGGGGCAGCTCGTGTCTAAGGACTCGTCATTTCTTCTTCTAATTCAGGCTATTGGAAGGTTTTATTTAAATTGGTGTTTTGCACATCATCTGCGGGAGGTAAAAGTCTCCCTGAAGTGGAAGGAAGGGAGGGAAAAATGTGCGTTAAGGTCCTTCTCACGGCTGGACTGTCTTCCCTTCGGAAGGGAGAATCCAGCCCTACCAGTGAAGTTCTTGGGCAACCCCATTCACCACGTCCCGCTTTGAAGTTTAAATAAACCTTCGAAGCTTTATCTGCTGAAACACGTTCCCCAAATCGCTTCGCTCCGTGGGGCTGGCGTGTGGTTCCCCGGTTCTCGCTGGAAAAATGACTGCAGCAAGGGAAGGGGGGGGGTGTCTGTGTTTCTCCAGGCGCCTCTATTTTAAATGCAATTTGTGCAGGGACAGATGCTGAAACAAAAGCGAAATAAGAAGTTCTTTTCTTCACAAAGTATATTTATGTGACCCCAACGTGTATGTGCTCTCATTAGAGTCAGGTTAACTTTTTTTTTTATTTTGACAAATAGTAAATTCACTAAAAAATGTGGCGGAGAACTGACTCGCAAATACCAGTCTAATTTGGCAAGTATGTTTTGGCCAGAAAGGAGTAATATTTTTTTTTTTTGATGGAGAAATGTTTTGCTTTGACGTTTTTCAAAATAAACCCTTTTGACCTTTCTTTCTGTATAGGGGATTTTCAAAAAAATGACCAAACTAAGAGAATAAAATGTTCTGCTGAACTGAAAGAATAAACTACCAAATGAAAAGAATGAATCAAAGTGAAACAGAACGCTGTTTTCAATCAGCAAAAATATTAAGTTGACCCAAAGTGGGTTGTTTTGTTTATATTTGGTTTTTTTTTTTTCTAAAAGCTCTCCAAAGAGTCAGTTACTTTTGACCCAAACGGCAAGTTCCTCCTGCTGTTCTTCTATTTTTCCTTCTATTTTAACCACCGAGGCCACAAACCTATTATGGTCGGGAAAAAATGGTCAAATTATAGGCGTGAGCTCTACATTTTCTCTTTTATTTCTCCGGGGGAAGCCAGCTTGCTCACACCTACGTGTTTTACCTTCTTTGCTGGTCGGGCAAACCCACTTTGAGGGCAGTAATGGTTTTTAAAAAAAAAAAAAAAAGATAAAATTTTTTTAATATGTATAAAAATAACTCCAGATTGCGGGCGCTACCTTAAATTCTTGGAGTGTCGGATATTTTTTCCCCAATATTTTGGGGAATTAGCTGGAGATCGATGGCTGCAGTAAGTAGCCCTCTGCTTTATTTACCGAGGCTGTTTTGGAGGCTGCTCCGGTATTTCAGCCCCGAACCCCCGGGGCGTCATTTCGGGTGGGTTTTCCTCTCGGCAGCAACCCACCGAATTAGCGCCCGGGCCCACCCAGCCCCACGCCTGCTTTAAATCATCCCCGACCCACGTAAGTGGGGGTGATGTCAGCCCCGCCGTGGCTGCCCGTCCACCTTTTCCACCCAAATTTCCCCTCTCCTCCTCTGCCAATTCCCACACCCCGGGGCTGGGATGCGAAGGGCGAGCGACGGCTTCCAAATCACGCGTAGCAGCGGGGATGACCGAACCTCCCGGCCCATCTGTTCTTCCCGTGTTTGACGTGAAAACAGCTTAAAAACTGCCTTATAAACTTGAGCTAATACCATCATCTCGTTAACCATCACGTTCTCGTTTGGTTCTCCCAAACCAAACGCTCTCGTGGCATCTCCGGCTCTTTAGGTTGAGGTTAAAGCTTCCCCCCCCACCCAAGTGCTTGGTGACTGCGAGGACCCATCTGCAAATCTTGGCTGGACAGAATTTTCAGGAAATCTTAAATTTTGCCTTCTGCCAGGTTTCCCAGGTCAGGAATACAAAGCCTGACCTGTGTGAATAATGGTTTCTGCGGTTTACGGGCAGTTCCTAAAAGCTTAATTATTAAGAAAGTGCTTGTGGCTCCGTCCAAATAATTCTGTTGATTTTTCTCAGCCAGTAAAAAAAAAAAAAAGGGTTTCTTTTCGAATCAAGACTTGCTTTCGTCTGTAGGGAATTATTTGTTTTCCCCCATTTCCACGCTGATTCTTTCAACTACATTTAAAGGGTGAAAATTTAGAAACGGCAATCTACTTGGAATCAGAAAATCATAGGCGTGGGAGAGACCAGATCTGTGCCTGAAAATGTCCCAGGGGACTATTTTTACTCCCTCAAAATTGCTTCCTTTTGGAACAATTTGCAAAACCAGCGGTGCGTTGTGCTATTTGCGGAGCTCTGACAATGTTTTTTTGGGGGGGGGGGGGGGGGGGAAGGCGTAGAGGTGTACCCAAGATGCTGAGTCCAGCCTTCCCCCTGCCTTTATTCCTCCTTTTCAGTCTCCCAGTATCAGGGATTTGCTGCAGGATAAGCCGGTGGGTGCAGCAAACCCCGCGTCTGCTGGCAGAGGGTGGCTGTGAGCGCCGTGCCACCTATTTTTTGGGGTGATTTTTTTTTTATTTTATTTTTCTTTCCTGTTTTTTTTTTTTTTTTTTTTCTGGCCAGGCTGGCAGGAGAAGAGGGTTCTGCTGTGGCCGGGGAGCTGCTGGGAAGATGAAAACAAGGGAAACTTTTACTGGTGACTCGAGGCATCCAAAAAAAATCATTTGTGTAGCGGTTCGGAGATATGTTTAGGAACGGGCTTCTCAATGGTGGCATTCAGCTGGGAGCCCAAAGCCCTTTGCAGGGGAGGGCTCCTCGTTTCCCCAGCGGGAAGCAGAGGTGACACGGCCCAGGAGGAGCCCACAGCCACTGTCCCCTGCTCTCACTGTCCCCCTGCTTTACCTCTGTCCCCTCCGCTCGGCTGCTGGAGCTGCCTGGCTGCGGGTAAATTGGGCCAGGTCTTGCTTTGGTCTACAGTATCCAAGCTCTGCCGAGGCATAACGATGGTTATAAAATCCATTATACACCACCGTGTTGTTGTTATATACCATTAACAGCAATGATTATTGATTGTAATTGCTAAAATAAGGCAGGACAGTGACTTTTAGGTATTTTAGTGCCCAGAGAAGCTGTGGCTGCCCCATCCCTGGAGGGGTTCAAGGCCAGGTTGGACGGGGCTTGGAGCAACCTGGGCTGGTGGGAGGTGTCCCTGCCCAGGGCAGCGGGGTGGGACGAGATGGTCTTTAGGGTCCCTTCCAACCCCAACCATTCTGTGATTTAGTGCCATGGTGGCTGCAGAAACCTCAGCAAAGCCCACTGAGGGTGCAGGGTTCGGAGCCTCAGGTGGCTGGGGGTCTGTGAGGTGCCCGGGGTTGGGGCAAAGGAGTCCTCGGGCCAGAAGCAAAGCAATGTGAGCTCAGACCTGGACTGACTCTGTGAACCAGAGAAGGTATTACACCCCCCCAGACCTGTCTCCTTGGATTTTAAGCTCCTGCAGGCAGTGTGATAGTAAAGCTAAGACTTGAACATGGGCTCCGTAGGACAGTAGAGACTCAGGAATACTTAACGATTGGTTTCACAAAGTGGAAAAGCTCAAACAGCCACCTGGAGAGAGGTCCTGCACAGAACAGGCTCCAGGTCAGGATATCTGCCTTGAATGTCCGAGGTAAAACCATCTGAATGCTCAAAACGTCAGCTGGAGTCAAACCAGGGGGGTAGCTGGACCAGGTATTTCCCACCCAACCTCCTGACTTGAGCAACTGCTTCGTTTTAGCTGGATTTAGAGGGTTGTGAATTAGCATTTCCCTGCCAGATGCCATCAGATCAGCATCCCAGCCAGCCCCGCGCTAACCCTCCCTCAGAGCATCGCCCTAGCAGGGATCCTGACCCTACCCTAGGATGTGCCATCACCAGTTTATCATTCCCTGTCTCTTTACCAGCCTAGAAAAGAGAGAATTGTTTTAGCAAAGCAACAGGTGCTTTTCAGCACTGGTAATTAGAGCGGTGAAATGTCTTCAGTGGACTGTGGGATCTTCTTCTAGATCCACCGGTTTCTAATCTGGAGTGAGTGCGTGCTAGTCTGGAGATGGAAACAATTTGCTGTTCAAGCAGAGGGAGGGGGAAGACAAGATGAGAGGGTTCCTGGGGGGCTTGGGGGGGGGAAATTATTTTCAAATAAGTTTTCTGTTAGAAATGCCCAGACTGGATGTTTCTCCTCTTGCAAGGTTCTGGCGTATTCTTTTCAAAGGAAGCCTGAAACCTTTTAAAGAGAAATATCAAAGGAAACGCTTTTTCTTTCACTGACATTTTTCACCAAACCCAAATATATTTCTTGACAGGCTCCGAAGTGACCCAGATCCTCGATCCAAATGCAGGCGGGCGTTTAGGAGAGTTTACCAACATATCAAAGAGCTCGAGGCCAGGCTTTTCCTTTCCACTTTCACTGCAGCTGCTGCCATTCCTGTCAAAAAACGTGAAAAGAGGGTAGGGAAAACGCCTCCTTGTGCGTGTTTTTTTGGTCCTAATGCCTTGGAAGAGCTGTTCTACGTCCCCCACCCTGAGGGTATTTGCTGGCTGAAACGGCAGGGCTCGCGATGGCAAAGATTTTTGGCCATGACTTGAGTGTTGTTTCTTTGGGGCGCCTTTGAAAAATTCTCTTTGAGGGTGGCGTAGAAGGATGGGGTGGCTGCGATCAGTGGTAAAACCTGAGAAGAGATGAAGTTGGGGAAGAAGTGGGATTTCATGGACTGGATGTGGCTTTTGCGTAGGAGCCCTCTGCCCCAGGCGTCTTCTGGGGTGAGGCCTTTCCCTCCCTGAGGCTTGAGGCTTTTTCCCCACGTTGTCCTCAATAATCCCCCATCTAATAAGCGGGAAGCACAAGGGTGCGTGAAAGCCTTGCTGATCCCCACGCAGAAAGCGTCACGGAAGGGGGAAAATATGTTTGCATTGTGCCGATCCCTGGCAGGTTTCCATTGTACCACTGGCAGCCTTGCCCCCATCACGGGCAAACATGGCACAGAATCGCAGAATGGGCAGGGTTGGCAGGGCCCTCTGGAGATCATCCAGTCCAACCCCCTGCCAGAGCAGGGTCACCCAGAGCAGGTGGCACAGGAACGCCTCCAGGCGGGGTTGGAATGTCTCCAGAGACGGAGACTCCACCACCTCTCTGGGCAGCCTGTGCCAGGGCTCTGCCACCCTCAAAGCGAAGAAGTTCCTCCTCATGTTTAGGTGGAACTTCCTATGGTCAAGTTTGTGCCCATTACCCCTTGTCCTGTCGCTGGGCGCCACTGGAAAGAGCCTGGCCCCATCCTCCTGACACCCACCCTTAAAGTATTTATAAGCGTTGATGAGGTCCCCCCTCAGCCGTCTTTTTTCCAGACTGAAGAGACCCAAATCCCTCAGCCTTTCTTCATGAGAGAGGTGTTCCAGTCCCCTCATCATCTTGGTGGCCCTTTGCTGTCCCCTCTCCAGCAGTTCCCTGTCCTTCTTGGACGGGGGAGCCCAGAACTGGACCCAGCGCTCCAGATGTGGCCTCCCCAGGGCCGAGCAGAGGGGGAGGATGACCTCCCTCCACCTGCTGGCCACGCTTTTCTTGATGCACCCTGGGATGCCATTGGCCTTCTTGGCCACAAGGTCCCATTGCTGGCTCATGGTCATCCTGTTGTCCCCCAGGACGCCCAGGTCTCAAAAAACCACAGCAGGATGGGGAGGGACAAGTGAAATGACACCAGTATGTCCTGGGGAGGTGACAGCAGCCCAGCTGTCCGGGGGTGTCTGCAGGAACGACATGTAGGAGGGGAGAGATGGAGAAGACCCACCCAGGCTGCCACGTGCCGTCCTCACGTATTGCAAGGGCAGGCGAGAAAGAAACGGGCAGCAACGTTGAGTATTTGTTCCTCTTTTTTCATCAACTTCATGAAAATAGTATGCTCTCCGACAATTTTTTCCTCTTAACCCTTGGCCCGTGTGTGGGATCCCCCCATCATTTGTGGGAGGGATGCAGTGATTTGTACATGAGCAGAGACAAGTTTTAAAGCACACTACGTGGCTTTGTTTATATTTGTATATTTATTTTATTTATACGGCACCTGAAGCTGTAACTGGGAGGGTTTATGGCTGATGCTGGGTGCAACAGAAATACAAAACCCGGCATTTAGAACTGGGGGTTCCTCCAGGGAGTGCAGCGAGCATCTCCCTCGCGTTTTAGTCTGTAAATGAGGAAGGCTGAGGTTTACGTTTGTGCTCCTTGGGACACCTTAAGGTGTGCACTCATAGGTCTGCAGCCTGCAAAAAAACCCCTCTCAGCACCTCTGTAGAGAAACCATCAGCATTCAAACATCCCCGTTACCTTACCAGGGGTTGTCTTCTGCAACGGCTCAATCTTGGCCATGTTGGTCCCCTTCCAAGCTGAGCTCCATGGTGGGAAGCTCCTGCCGAAGTCCCTTTGCTGTGTGTCTCTTGCACGTCCAGCCGCGTCTGGCAGCGCAGGCAGGGATCGGGCAGAGGTTGTCTCTGCAAATCGTGGAGAATGACATTGCAGAGTATCCTTTTTTTTTTTTCCTCCTTGTTTTTTTTTTTTTTTTTTTTCCTCTTCACACAACGAGGTTAGAAGGACCAGAAAATGGGTCTCCTTTTTAGCGGTTTGAGGGGGGGAAAAGCCGCTGTCGGGAATTTGTGTGAAATCTTATTTGCTATGATTTGCGTAACCTTGTTCCTGCTGGTTTTTACCAAGTGCTTAAAGGGGAGCTGGGCTTACTGAGCACTTTTTCCAGGAGTATGGAATCTCGTTTGGTTTACGTGTGCGTAGATATATGTATGCACACGTGTGGAGATTATATATATTCATAGGTTTTATAGCCTTGAGTGCAGCGCAGGACGTCAAACCCCATGTCATTTGTTTCCCCTCCTAATGACAGATCTCTGGAATCCCGATTGCTTCAGCTATTCCAAAAATGTCGTTGATGTCTGTGCTCTGGATGGATGGAAAGCTTTTCCTGTCAATGGCCTTTCCAGCTCTTCAGCAGCGGCTTTACCATTACAGTAGCCATTAGCAGCTCGTATCAAAGAGGGGGGGGGCTCTGTAGCCCCGGGACCATCTAAGCCAAGACCCAAACCCTGTTTTACCTGCAAGAATACAAGTGAAATGATTCTCGTAAGAGATAAGGAGATGGTGGTGTTCCCTAAATCCACCCCAGTCCACGCACAAAGCCTTGGAGTGATATGTGAGAATCATTCCTGGGACGCTTTTCCAAACTGCTTAAGAAACTGAGCCCTAAATCCCGTTAGGATTAAAGGCTCTTTGGCACTTGGGAAAGCGTCACCCTTTGGGAGCCAAAAAGAGCCACGATTTTAGGCTGCGTCCTCCAGCCTTAGCAAAGGATTCCCTTCGTGATTGTCCCGGCCAAATGCCGTCTGCTCCGTGACAGGAAGGGCTGGGTCTGCCGGGTCAATGTGTCTGTATCTAAGCCGTATCTCCCCAGCAATGAGCTCCATTACGTGGGAATTAGCTTCCCAGGAGGAGTTCTGGTGCCAGAAAACAAAACGGTTTTGGCTTTTCTCTGTTCAGTTGTGGGTTGTACTTTTTTCTTTTTTTTTTTTTTCAACAAAGGTCTGAAAAACTTGAAGGAAGGGGAGGGGGAAAAAACGTTAATCAAACTTTGCCATGGGAAGAAGACGTGATTTCCTGAGCAGGCTGGAGATGTTGGATGCATCCAGACCTGCAGTTAGTCTTTCCCAGTTTTCCGAGGCCTTTGGGACCAGGATATAGTCAGGTCACTGATCATATATGGGACTATTTCAGTGTAAAATCCAATTAATCCAGCTGCCTGGAGGTTGATTTTCAGGCCCCTGGCCATCATCCCCCCTGATGTCACCTCGGTTGGAAGGACCAGGAGATCCTCCTACCCCAAAAACCTTCCTGGGATGTGCTGAGACGTGACCGGCATTTCACGGAGCCTCTTTTCCCAGCCCTGCCAAGCTCTGATGGTAACAAGGAGAGGCTGCTTTTATCTCTGCGGGTATTAGCGCCGCTATAAACTTGATAACGCTGGAGTTCCCATAAAAATTCAAGAGGTGGGACTCCCATGAAATGGACACTCCGATGCCGCATATGGAAATAGCGCGGGGGCTGTGGGTTTGTTTTTTTTTTTTTGTAGCAGCCACAACCGCAATTTAAAGAGAGAAAGAGAGGTATTCCAACTATTTTGTCTTTAAAAGGAAATACTGAATAACTTATGGATAAGACATTAACCCAGGCCTAGACCACTCGTGGTCGTTAAAGAGCCCTCGGTACTATTTGCAAGAGGGGAGGGGGGGGATGGGGTGTTAGTCTTGGACTTCAGCCTAAATTCCAGTTTAAGGAAATGCGTCCCAACTATCTAAAATTCCACCTGCATTTTAACTCGGTGCCGGGTCTGTATTCCCAGCCATGGATCAATAGGTCCGAAGAGTAGCCCTTCGTCAGTGCGACCGGTGAGAAAATAGCTTCTGCTTTAGCGATGGGGCGACTTCAGGCGGAAACCTGGCATTCGGGGCGAATTCAGGCTGGGAACCTGGCATTTGGGGCTGATCATTCAGCTGGGAATGTGGCGTTCATCCTCTTTCGGGGGAAGCAAAACCCTCGCTTTTGGGGTAGGGTGTACAGTTTGGATCTCAAGCCTTTATCTTTGAAGGGAAAAAGCTTGTTCAGGCGTGGGATGGGTCTTGTGGTGGAAACCCAGGATGCTCAGGTATCAAAAATACAGAAGGGAAAAAGGATTAGCAGGGCTTGGGGGGTGGATCCAGCATGTGCCTGGTCCGGCATCCCCATTCCAGTCATATCCCAGGCTCGTTGCTGATGTAGAAGATGCTCTGCCCCTTGAGCAGCCTTCACCCTCGTCTCTACTATTTAATGACTGGCCTCACGGTTTCAATACGGTGTTTATTTACCCTTCCGGAGAGGTTGTTATCAGTAACGGCCGCAACGCCAGCTCATCGTTTTAACGGGATAAATATCCCTCCCCTCCTGCGTGGCGAAGCCGCTGCTGCATTCCAGCCCAAAGGTGGCCGCGCTGCAGCTGTAGAAAAAGGGATCCCTGTAAAACCAGTTAAAAACAATCCTTCTGCGTGAAAGGTGGTGATGTTTAAAGACAGTTCTTTTATCTTCCTTTGGCTTTAAAGATAACACGCTACCAGCGTGTGAAAGGGCATCATTTTTCTTCTCTGGGAGTTATTTATGATCTCAGTCCCGCTCCACCCTACACGTTATAGGCTGTGAGGCTTTTCAGTGAAACTGTTATTGCTGAAAAGGCAGATCGAATCACAGCTTCCCACCCTTTTTTTTTTTTTTTTTTTTTTCTTTTTTTCCACTTCATCTTCTCTGCACCCCAGCACCGGCACATTTTAATGGCAGACATCAGCTTACCTTCGCAGCCGTTTCCAGAAATAAAGCTCGGGTTCCCGAGCGTGCAGAGAACTGCAAATTCTGAGAGGCGCTTTCTCTTTGGGATACAAATATTTTTCGCACTTTGGCGAAGCACGTTTCGCCTTGTCTTTATGAGTAATGGATGTGCCGTCCTCCGCTATCCCAGCTTTGCGTTTCAAAGGCACCCCTGAAGGAAGTTTCCCGGACATCTCGTCAGCGGGTGGTAACGCTGCCGTCCCCGTTTGGCAAATGCCAATGTGGATGTGAGATGAGGTTATTTAATATCAGGTGATGGAGCAGCCGGGGAACGGATCTGGTTCTGCCCCTGGTGTGGGTTTTAAGAGGCGCATCCTTTGTTTGATGTGGCAAATGGCAGGAGAGGAACTTTGTGGATAAAGACGGTGGTGGGACTGGAAGCGAGGGGTGGTTTCTTGGTTCTGCTGAGCCTGCGCTGCTTTTGTGCAAGCCGGAATTTGACTTTAACCTTTCCACAGCATCCTGGGCACAGGAATTAGCGTCTGAGCCAAAGGAATGGCTCCCCAGGAGCCTCCAGCTCGACTCGTGCTCAGCTGTAGTAGGGTAGTGAAGGGGGTTTTATCTCTATTGCTCCACCGTGACAGCAGCCCCTGAGTCTGTGTCCCTGGCCGGTCCATCCTACTTCCCACTTGCAGTATGAAGAAGATGTTTCCCATCCTCCTGATACCCCTGCAGAAGGATATCTCCTGGGTACCAACTCATGAACCATTTTGCAGCTGGGGCATCACCAGGTAGTGAGCGGAGCCTGCCCAGGCTTTCCCAAAACACCACTACCACCCAATTACACCAGTCATAGAATCACAGAATTATAGGGGTTGGAAGGGACCTCTGGAGATCATCCCATCCAACCCCCTGCCAGAGCAGGGTCACCCAGAGCAGGTGGCACAGGAACGCCTCCAGGCGGGGTTGGAATGTCTCCAGAGACGGAGACTCCACCACCTCTCTGGGCAGCCTGTGCCAGGGCTCTGCCACCCTCACAGGAAAGAAGTTCCTCCTCATGTTTAGGTGGAACTTCCTATGGTTGAGTTTGTGCCTGTTACCCCTTGTCCTGTCGCTGGGCCCCACTGAGAAGAGCCTGGCCCCATCCTCCTGACACCCACCCTTGAAGTGTTGATGAGGTCCCACCTCAGCCGTCTTTTTTTCCAGACTGAAGAGACCCAAATCCCTCAGCCTTTCTTCATGAGAGAGGTGTTCCAGTCCCCTCAGCATCTCAGTAGCCCTTTGCTGTCCCCTCTCCAGCAGTTCCCTGTCCTTCTTGGACGGGGGAGCCCAGAACTGGACCCAGCGCTCCAGATGTGGCCTCCCCAGGGCCGAGCAGAGGGGGAGGATGACCTCCCTCCACCTGCTGGCCACGCTCTTCTTGATGCACCCTGGGATGCCATTGGCCTTTTTGGCCACAAGGTCCCATTGCTGGCTCATGGCCATCCTGTTGTCCCCCAGGTCTCTCCCCACCGAGCTGCTCTCCAGCAGGTCACCCCCAACCTGTCCTGGTGCAGGGGGTTATTCCTCCCCAGGTGCAGCACCCTGCACTTGCCCTTGTTGAATTCCATAAGGTTCCTCTCTGCCCAACTTTCCAGCCTGTCCAGGTCTCTCTGGATGGCGGCACAGCCTGCCGGTGTGTCAGCCACCCCCCCAGCTTTGTGTCATCGGCAAACTTGCTGCGGGTGCCCTCTGTCCCCTCATCCAGGTCACTGATGAATAGATTGGAGAAGGCTGGACCCAGTACTGACCCCTGGGGAACACCACTCCTCACTGACCTCCAACTAGACTCTGTGCCCCTAACCACGACCCTCTGAGCTCTGTCTTTCAACCAGTTCTCTATCCACCTTACTGTCCCTCTTCACCCAGCTGTTTTCCTTGGTTTGGAGCCCTCCTGTTATTTGTAATAAGTTGTTCCTGCTTTAATCAATCAGGCCCATGCGGCAGGATTCCTGCCGGTGGAGGGGACCGATGAAGCGATTGACTCCAGATGGGAAATGTCTGAGTTTGCGATAGCCGCAGTTCACAACAAAGCTCGGAGGGAAGCGGAGGCTGGTGCCAAGGTGGAGTTGGGGGAATTGGGGCTTTTCATCGTGTCCTTTTGCAGCCAAGACATTGCGGGGAGTTCATGAGACCCAGCGTTCTAATTGCTTGCGGGTCGGGCAGGTCCTTAGGGTACGTGATTGGAGAGGAAAAAATGCTGATAATGCAGATGAAACTTCCAGTATCGGCGTTCATTTGGCACAAGGCTAAGGGGGAATAACTGGGGTGAGTGCGGATGCTGCTCCAAAGAGGAGCTGCACAGGGAGATGGGGATGGTGGCGGTGGCTGCGGCAGCCCAGCAGAGATCTATGTGCACATCCCTGTGCTCCTGCGTTGGTGCGGGACACCCTCGTCCCAGCTGGCCCCTTCCAAGGGGACCGTGGGCTGCAAAGGGTGATGATGCCCAGAGCAGCGGGGACTCGGAGCAGGACGTAAGGATGGTATGAGATACCACATGGCATAGATCTCTGCTCTGAACTCCGAGTGTACTCCGAGTGCCTGCTGATTTTTCACGTACACACAAGCCCTGAGGTGCAGGAGCTTTTCAAAGACCAAGCGTGGCACGGATGGGGCACCGATGGCTGGTGTCTGTGCGACAGCCCAGCTGAGCAGAGTCCCTCTGGTCCAGGGGCAGACTGAAAGGTTGCTCAGTCCTAAACTGGGATCCGCAAGTGAACCCGGGCTCCTGGAAGACAGAAGAATAAGCTGGTTTGCGCGCACAAGATAGAAACCACCTTTGGGCAAGGTGCGCGTTTTGGTGAGCCTGCATGTCTTGAGCATCCTCCCTTGGGGAAGGGAGAGCAGGTACATCTGGGGACCGATGCCCCTGAGAGGATGGTTGCTGATGTTCACGTGGGAGCTGGAGGGACGCGTCGGGGCGTGAGTGTGTCTGGTACAAGCTGATGCTGCTTTAAGACTAGAATAGGTTTACATTTTCCACCTTCTCCAGGCAATCACGGAGGAAAGAGATTGTCTCATTTTTTATTTTTTTATTTTCGTGTACATATATCTCGTCTCTGAGTTGCCGAGGCAACACTGTATATGTTTGCAGGCTGGAAGGATCTGGGGATGGAAAATGAAGCCAGGGAGTGGACGGAGGAGAGAAGTCCAGCAGGAATTTTCCTCTGGTCTTTTGCGGCCGATTGGTTAGCACTAATTTAAGCCGGTCTCCTGAGATTAGTCATCAAATCTGAGATTTCCATTTTTATTATTTTAAATCAACCGCAGTTGCTCTTGGGAGGCCGTTTTTCATGTTAGAAATTAACCTCGCGGAGATTTAGCCGGTGGGGGCTGCAGGATGGGAGCCAGCAGGCAGGGTAATACCATAGAAACACAAACAAGGTACAACATCTCGCTCTACGGGCTGGTGGAAAGCTGAGCCCCCGGGGAGCGGCGGCTCCTTCCAGCTTGCCGCGAGGCACTGGGATACCTGGATTTTCTCTGCTCAGTTCATGACTGTGGCTCGTGCGTCGCTCCGGGGTTTTTCAGGATGCTCCTGGTGCAGGGGGAAACCACTGCAAGGATGCACCAGGACAAACGCCGTGCCTGTAGGCACAGCTCCCGGTTGCAGTTTGGTTGCACGGGTAGTCCGAAGGTTCTTATAGATTCCTATAGATCCCTTTTCTTCCCAGGGGCTGGGGTTATCATTCCCCGCGAGCCTGAGCTGCTGCGGGACCTTGCTGCCTCTGTGCCGTGGCCTTGGGTTTGCTCCCAGCGGTGTGCGAGCGCCCGCAGACAGACGGACACCCCCCCAAAGCCGCAGCATCCCTCGGGCAGGGGAAGGGAGCGGGCTCTGGGGGAGCTGGAAGCAATTTTGTAGATGCCTTAAAGAGCTGAAGAAAGGCATTAACGAGAGTAAGGAGCATCTGCAAGTTGAGGCACGCTGCTCAGAAAGTCCGTGGGAGATTCCTGTCTGCTCTGGAGAGGTTTTTGGGGATAGCGTCTTTTAACTTCTTATTTATTTTAAGGTTTATTATTAAGGTATCTTGCAGCCTGTGGTGCCCTGGCACTAACAGAGCTGGAGCCCGTGCATGCCGTAACCATCCAGCCACCTCCCATCCAGCCTTCCCACCATCATTTCTCCAAACCCATCCAGCACCTTGGCGCTACCTGCGTGATGAAAAAGCCCCTTCAGCTCTGTGAAGCATTTCGGGGGTTTCCTCAAGCAGAAATGACCTTCTCTCTACCTCTTTCGCCCCCACACACGCTCCCCTGCCTGTAAAAGGCAATTTGTCCTGCAACTTCAAAACGCTTGGCAAAACGTTGGTGTTTCTGCCCAGGCGGCTTCCCCCTGCTTTTCTGATCTCAAGCAAATAAATAAGGCAAGAACTTCAGAAGGACGGGGAAGAAGGCGGAGGTGATGGTGCCGTTCCCGTTGGAAAGCTGGCGTTCCCCACCTCTGCTAAATGAGGTTCAGAGAGGCCATCTGGTACGTGTATTTCTAATCTCATCATTTTATTCCACTGGAGCGTGGGGGTTTTTTTATTCTTTCTTTTTGTCGGTCACTTGGGGACCGACTTGCAAATAGACAAACTGTCTGATGTGCCGGGAGTTGGTGTGCAAAAATCCTCCCCGCAAGTAATAGGAGATTTGATAAGAAGCGTGTGGAAGGCGCTGCTGATGCTGAAGTCACCCCAGGGTATTTCTCCGGCCTCCCCCCGTCCCCGCTCCCGTCTCTGAGCCCTTCCATGCAGGTGGCGCTTGGCTTTGGGACAGTTGTGCAGGGACACGGAGGGGTGACATCCATCCCTACCTGGGGGGGAGCAGGGTGTGGGACAGCATATGGAGGGTGGTTACAGCCGGAGCATTTTCAGCTGTTGGGAAAAAGGCTGTAAAACACGATTCCCACCATAAGCAGCCCTCTGGGTTCGCAGTACATCAAATTGGGTATTTTGTCGCTGGCAGAAACCAAAACCTGATGTGCCAGAGGATGGTAAAACCCTGGGCTAATCCCTGTAATTGTTTAATACCATAGCCAGCAAGGAAATGTTTTCTGACCCCGTTAATCTTTGCTGTGAAAGAAAAGCTTTTGTAACTGTATCCGTGGCTAGCAAAAACCCCTGTTATTCCCATAGTCTAAATGCCAGCCGTTCTCGAGCCGCGGCTCCGCGCAGAGCCTGCAACAGCACCTTCAGCAGGTTCACGGGGAGAGAAGGCGAGACGCTGGCTGCAGCCTTTAAACCCCCTAAAATATAAAAAACAAACAAACAAAAACTAAAAATAATTTTAAAAGAGCATGAGGTCTAGCTCCGCAAGAGATGGGAGCGGGATGACGGCGGGGCAAGGCGAAGGGCCTGCCTCCCGGTTGAAGGGATGCTGCAGGGAGCTGCCTGGCTCCCCGCCAGGGCTTTTAGCCCCTCCGAGATATCCCAAGCACCACATTTCATCCAAAGGGGAAGAGAGTAAAAGCTCGGAGGGCGGGAGAGAGGGTGTTTCTGGTATTGAGCAGCGCCGCGGTGCTATTTCTCTCGGCAGCTGACAGTGTAAATGCATTTCCTGGCAGGCAGCTCGCTCTGTATTAAAATTCTTGATGAAGATTATTAAAGTGTGTTTATGAAAAGCCTGCGAGTGCTTCTTGGACTCCAACCTGCCTTCTCAAAATGAGATGTTTGGGTGCGGGCTGGGAGCGCTCGTGGGTTATTAAAACCAGCCTGTCCAAACCCACCCGCTCCACTGGCGAAGCGCGAGAGCCGCCGCAGCCTGCGTGGTCCCAGTCTCCTCTTACTGGGGACTGGTGTGGGGTGACTGCGGCTGGCACAACCCCTAGCCATCCCCTAAAACCTTCCGCAAGTATATTGGAGCGTGTCGTGGGATTTAAGGGTGTGCTGATGGAGCGAGGCGCGGAGGCGTGCTCAGGAGATGCGGTGCTGTGATGCAGCCCCGGTGGGGTCTATGGGGAGGACGTGGGGACCGCCACAGCCAGCAGCCCTCCCTTTGTGCCAGCAAAGCCTTTGGAGGCACAAATAGACGCCCCACTGGGTGCACACCGATGGCACACACCTCCTGCCACACGCCCGACGCGTGCTTCAGGCACAACCTTGGCCTGGGACCCGATTCCCTTTTTCTATACGCTCTTCCCTTTCCAGCCTGAGGTAGGATTTTTTTTTTAACGTGGGAGACCAGGTTGCATATCTAAATATATGTCCTTAAAAAAAAAAAAAAAAAAGGTTTTCAAGAACAATGGTGGAAGCAGCCCAAAAATGTGCTAAGAAGGACGAATGCATTAGGATTGGAGTCCAAGCAAAATATCAGAAGGGTGAATCAGAAAGAAGGAAAGGAAAGGAAGGCGGGGGGGGGGGGTGGGAAATAGAAACGTATGGAGTTTTTAAAAAGCTATTTTTTTCCTTTTAATGTTAATGGCAGCTTTTCAATTTGAGCTTTGAGTGCTGGAGAAATGTGTCAACTGCTCCTGCCCCGGGCCATGCTTTGAGGGGATGCGAAGGCATCGTTGCAGTGACATGTTCAAGCTGGTTTCAATCCAGCCCCATTTAGCCATCGTGAAGATGTCTTTGCTATTATTGTTATTAATTGAGCTCATTAATAATGTGTTCTGTGCTTTCTTACAGCTTCCCCGTCTCTATGCAGCGTGATTCCCTAGTGATGTTTGATTAGTGGGGCTAATTAACCCTGTGCTTTAGACCCTGTGCCTCTGGTTTCAGCCGTAGCTCACCAGTCCCTCTCCGTTGCCCCGTGAGAAATAAACTGTTGGAAGTGGTTTACAGTAGTTTCTTCAAGGGGACAAAGCTGAGCTGCTTTGCAGATCTTCCATCCGTAGGAAAACGGAAGATGCACCGGTGGATGATGCATAGGAAAAGGGTTGGTTGAGCAGGAAAAAGTTTCTGGGTGATGCTGAAGTCATAAATAGCATTTTCTGGAGCAGGGACCGGCCCTGCGTCCTCTGGAAACGGCATCTGTGCATCACACTGGTTTCGGGCTGGTTTGTTATTACTGGTGATAGCGCCCGGTGGTTGCTGTGCTCTCGAGCATCGCTGAACGCGTCCTGGCAGGTGTCTCTCTTCTAATTCAAGTAGCGTGCTTTGGGCAGGGTTGAACAGAAGGAGACAACAACCCAAGTTGTCTTCTGCCTTACCTCGCCGGTTCCCTCCTTTATTTCTTGTTTGATCTGTGCCTTCGCTTTCTCTGGGTGAATTTAAGCTCAAACCCTGTGTCGTCAGAGGCGCCTGCTAAAAGAGGGCTGATTGCAGAGGGCAGGCGAAGAGGCCATTAAAAAAAAAAAAAAATTAAAAAAAATTAATAAAATCATGGTTTTGATTGCGTGAAAAGGGAAGAAAACCTGCTCTCCAGGCCAATCAGGATGGTGTGGTGGCTGCAGACGGAGGTGGGAGGAGAAAAGGGGAGATCAAGCCCAAATTCGTACTTACCCCCGCTGTCTGCAGCATCCGTCAGGGCTGAAGACAATCTGTGTCTCATTAATCTTCTGATGTAAACAGAGGGAGACTCACTGGAACAGAGCAGTGTCACTGGATGAATGGCCTGGAGTTGGAAAATAAACATTTCAAGCTCTGCCTCGGCGTTTATTTTTGCTAAATGCCTTCGCCGGGCCCAGGCGTTCTGCAAGCAGCGGGGTAGCGCTGCCCCAAACCCAGCCCCGGCAGCGCCAGCTTCTGAGGCCGGGAGAAATAAGCGCCAAAGAGAAAAGCGCAAGAAACCTTTGGGAGGCAGGATGCCGCTCCTCGCTTCGGTCCCGCAAACCTGGGGTCGGCGGTGACGCGGGCGGATCCAACCCGTGTGTCTCCATCCGAGTGCTCTCCGTGTTCACGCACCGCCGCGTTTCCACAAACAGCGGTTGTTTTTTCTTCAAACCTCTTAATCCGGTTGGTTTCCCCCCCGCTCCGTTTCCCCTCTACAAAAATCCACCAGGTGCAGTCTGGAATCCGCGCTCACCCAAATATGCCTTTAATTCTGATTTATTAAGATGGTTATTGTATAGATGATTAGAAACATATTCTGGGAGATTTAACGGCCTCGGATCAGACATGTAGCCATTACAGAGCTGTTAATCCTTTATAAATATGTTTTTAATCATGCCAGTATTTAACATACGATAACTGTCCTATTAAAAGTAATGTATAGCTGGCAGCCTTGTTATAAAGAATCGCAAGCTATTTTATTTTATTTTTTTTTTCTTACAGGCTCATTAACTTCTGCTGCTCAGGAGATATTACCAAACCCACAAGCGGACGGCTCAGCTCAGATATCCAAGATTTCCCCATCCCACGAGGATCCCGGCTGGTGCTTGCGCTTACCATACGAGGACCTTCCCCAGGAGGGGGCTTTGCTGAGACCCTCCAGGTGAGTGTCTTTTCTGCTTATTCTTAGCGTTCCTCACTGCATCTTGCTCCGCCTCGGCCATTCAGGTTGTAAGAGCGGTGAGATGAACAGGTTGCCCAGAGAGGGGGTGGAGGCCCCATCCCTGGAGACATTCAAGGCCAGGCTGGATGAGGCTCTGAGCAACCTGATCTAGTTGAAGACGTCCCTGCTCACTGCAGGGGGGTTGGACGAGATGGCCTTTAGAGGTCCCTTCCAACCCAACACGGTCTATGACACGTACAAAGCAACATCAGTGCTTAGGACTTCGGTAGCTGGGTGAGCTCTGCTAAAATCAACCCATTCTGGTTTATTCTGGTGCTTGCATTCAGTGCAGCAACAAAAGCGATTTTTCCATCTGCAGACCGGGAGCTTTGCAGAGTCACAGAATGGTTCGGGTTGGAAGGGACCTTAAAGATCATCTAGTTCCAGCCCCCCTGCCCTGGGCAGGGACACCTCCCAGCAGCCCAGGCTGCTCCAAGCCCCGTCCAACCTGGCCTTGAAAGGCACAAAACTCCTGTGCGTGTGTCGTAGCTCATAGCACGGTGCATACCCCCTCCTGTCCATCTGTACTGACATCAGGAATAGTACATTCCGTTAGCGACGACTTTTTGGGCCTTACGTTTCTGGTGGTGAGAAGAAAACACGCACCCCCCCCTTCCTCAGCTATGCTCGGTTGGAAAATAAATGACATAACCTGGGCTGGCTTTTCACGCGCCTTCTGACTTGGCGTGCCATCCAGCCGACCGGCCGTTCCCAAGGATGGGCTGGTTACGGGAGAAGACAGGTTGAGAAGGGGAAAAATTGCCGCTAAATTAAATTATTGTAGCTGGAAAAATAAACCCTCGCCACAGCTTGGAGCTGGTGCCTCCCCTGCTTAGCGGGAGACGCCGCTGTGTAGCGGGAGGACTTGCTCCCATCCAAGCTGCCCCATGGCGAGCCAAGGAAAAGCAGATGTGTGATATCCCCGACATCCCCTCGGCACCGTCCCCCAGCGTGTGCCACTCGTGCCATGTGTCCCTCGGTGATGAATAACCAAATTTCACGGGGAAGGGGTGGCAGCCCTTTGCCTTTGGGAGTGCCAGCACCCTGGCGTGAAGCCAGCGCTCCGGTACCCCTGGGTACAGGCCAAGGACTGGGGCAGCCCTGTCTGACCCCCTTTCGCAGCTCTTTTGTCTCTGGTTCTCCAAACTAATGCTTTTTGTCCCCGATGCCATGCTGCCCCGCTACCCCCGACCCCTTTGGCCGAGGGGGAGCCGTCGGGGCAGGACAAGGGGCTATTCTTTGCGGAGAACAGTGGGGGATCTCATAACGGGGCGGTTGGCCCTCGGCCATCGCCCACCACCGTCCTCCACACCTCGGTCACGTCTGGGCGCTGGCATTTATCGGGACAGGGCTGCCATCGGGCACCACCAGCAAATTACGCACAGAGGGAGGGTGGCGAGACGGGGTCAGCGCTCGGGGACGGCGGGGAGGTGTTTTCTGTGTCTGCAGAGGGGTCCTGGGTTCAACGCTGGAGTGCAGCCAGTGTCGGATGTGGGATTTTTAACATTTTTTTTCAAAAAAAATGGTTCGTTTGCCCCTTCCTATAGGGGGACGGGGAAGGGATGCTCTGGGCTGGGACCCTTCTCCAGCGGGATGCCTAGAAGGAGCCAGAGCAGCGAGGGTTAAGGGACAGGATTCTTCCCAGCTCCCTTTGCCGTGTCCCCCCCGCACCTCACCATGCCTGGGTGGCGGCTGGGAGCCCCCCAGCCCCGTGTGCCGGCGCTTGGAAGCGGGTACTGTTTGTTTTGGAAGGAGACAGGCTTTGTTTGCGGAGCCGCCGGCCAGTTTTCCGCAGCCCACCTTATAAACTTTCCCAGCCTCGGAGCTCCCTGTACCCGGCAGTTACCTGGGCTGCCGGCACGGCCAAATATCCAAATATTTTCATCACCAGGTGCTATTTCCGTGCCCGACCTCCCCGCGGCGGCAGATGTTGGTGTGTGGGTGGGATGCTTGCAGGGCCAGAGAAACCTGCCATCCCCATCCCGTCTCCCTGTGATCCCATCCAACGTGGCTTTTTTCAGTCCTGATTCTCCCTTTCTGGGAGATATTTCCCCACGTTGCTTCACGCGTCTTCTGCGAGATGATGGGCTCCGTCTGAAATGCTCCACAGTGGTGACGGCACGGAGCTAGCTGGGTACCAGCAGCCTCGGGAGGATGCAGGAGCGAGCGAGGATGCCCAAGAGATGCTATGGGCAATGCGGAAAGAAAAGAGGGGGGAAAAAAAATCAGGGTTTTGGCTAAGCCCAGTCACGGATGGTGGTCCTCTCCATCCGTGCAGATCTTTTCCTCCATGAAATGCTATCTCTACTTTTTAAAAAAATTAAAATGTGCGTTTTGTGCAGCTAGAATCCCAGAAGGAACAAAGTCTGGGGGAAGCGGGGAGCGGAGCGGAGCGGGGCTGTGCTGGTAGCTCCAGGCTGGGGGTGGTTAATGTTTTAATGCCCCCCACCCCGGTCGCCTGGGGCTATCAAAGACTGTGTTGGGCTAGTGCTGGGGAGAGGGTGAGGCTGTGGGAGGATTTGGGTCACAGCTGTCAGGCAATGTGCAGGAAGGGCCGAAAGCAGCTGATGTGCAAACCTCTGGTTTTTAGGTTTTTTTACTTTTTTCCTTCGTTCCTGTTAGAATAAGCTCATCTGGGGAGTTTTTCCTGCCAGCCTTCCTCTGCGCTGCAGGAAGGCCAAGCAGAAACCTCCTCCAGGGTGGCCGACTTTCCATAGCTGCTTTCTGGGAGACTTTTCCCCGCTGCCCCCCCCCCCCCCATCTCTTCCCAACTCTTCTCCCCGTCCAAGCAGCTGTCGAGCAGGGAGGGTGCAGGGCCAGGTCGCCCCACGGACCTTTCTGAGCCCGCAGCAGCAATAAAGCTGTCGGCAGAGGCAGCGGCGCGGTCCAGGCGGCCGCCGTGCTGGGGATGCACTTGGGGGGAAGGCTGAGCTGCCGGCTCGGCCCGGCTTTTCCCTTCCATCGCCCGGCGTCTCGCCCTCCATCACCGCCGCCGGCGTGTGCCAGGAGACGAAGCTGGCGCTTCTCCCCGCCGGCGAAGCGGCGAGACATCGGCCGAGACGTCTGGTGAGGAGGAAGAGCCTGTCTGCGAGCGCCAAGAGGGAGGAAGCTCTCCGCCGACCCTCTCTGCTCGCTCTAGCTTCTCGCAGGTATTCGCACAGCCAGGAGCGAGCAGCCCGAGGCTCCGTCTGGGTCTCCGTGGCCGCCTGGGAGGGGAAATGGCAGCCCCGATGCAAAGCGGGTGCCAGACGAGTTTGTCCCTTCCCAAGGCGTAGCCTGGTCCTCGCTTTGTGCGTGGGGAAACTGAGGCAGGACGGTCCCAGAGCTGGCGCACCGTGAGGCTCCGGTCTCCCCCGAGGACTGCCCGCCGGCAGAAAGCCGAGGCTTTTAAAGAAATCAAGAATTTCCATCCTGTCAGCAAGTCAAAAAATTTCTGACTGTCGGGATTGTCTTTAAATTTGGAATTTCACCTAAAAAGAAATATTGGCAAGAAGAAGTATTTCCTTTTGTCTTTAGGAATAAGAGGGAATAGGAGAGAGGAAGAAGGACACAAAGCAAGGCACCAGCCCTCCTGAAATGCAACGCGTTCATAATCCTGAATTTTTTCAGGTGTCTTCATCAAATTGAAACACGCCTGCAAAATGCTGTCTGGCAAAACTCTATTCAGCTGGAAAAACACTGTCTAGCTCGCTCTCCCTTCGAGTTATCTCTCTAGACCTCATACAAAGTCTTATTTATTCGCTCCCTTTTCAGATGGTCTCCACTTCTCCGTCTCGAGACATCCACAAATCACGGTTTCCCTCTCCAGCATCAGGGACTTGCTGAAAAACCATGAGGGACTTTCTTTTTTAATGTCATTTTTGTTGCTCCTCTCACCTTGCGCAGTTTGATTCACTCTTGGAGGTCTCTGAGCTTCTTGGTGAGTCTCGGAGCAAGAAACGTGGGGTTTTTTTCTTTGGAATTTAGGATGCTAATTAAATTATTCGGCCCTAGCACACGAAATCAAGAAACTATTAGGTGTCCTTGAATTTATCGGCACTGCGATAGGATTGTCCGTGGTTAGGGTTACAGGACAGGAGCGAGAAGATGGTGTTACCCCAAAACCATCTAGTGTGAGAGCTGTGGAGGAAAGCGGCTCCCTGCCTCCTGTCCCGGGACACGGGGACGGTCATTTGGGACCTTTCTGCTTCAGCCCCTGTCTCCCGTGCTATTTCTGTTCATCCAGGGAAAGCAGGGGTCAGGAGAAGCCGTGTCCCTTTCCAGCGTTGCCAGAGAGCTTGCCGAGGGATAAAGAGGTATTTCTGAACTGAACTGGGATCGTTGGAAGCTCCAGTTTCACTTTCTCACGGGAAGAGCGGACTTGGCCTCTCCAAATAGGCCCAGGCACCCAAACTATCCCCCACCCGTGGGTGTTTGGGCATGTGCGATCTCCCTGACGCCGTGGCAAACGCTGGCCCTGGCCATCTCCCTTTCAAGGCTGGGGATGCGCGTTCAATCCGCAGCCCAGGGAAGCCAGCAGCCCCCAAGGCCAGCTGAGAGCTCAGCTGGAAACAGAGGGGATTCATGGCTGTTCTCCCCCGGCCGGGTAACTGGCTGGTCAGGACTTGTCTCTCTTTAGGGGACGTTTTCAGGGGACGTTGCGTTGCTCGTCCTCCCTCCAGCTCCAGGCGATGGGGTTGGGTGGGTGCAGGCACCCTGCAGCATTGCCCCGGGACCACCGCGCGCCTCCGGTACGGGGAAGGTCCCTGCAGATGTGGTTGCACTTGCTCTGGTGATAGGAGAACCGCAGCTCGAAGCACAGCAGTTAAAATGCCGCAACCAGCACAGGCTTTGCCTTTTAGACCCGTTTGCGGCAGTTTGCTGTGTTGGCTTCGTATCAGATTAATCAGTGTCTGTCTCCGTGCGGGCTCATGTGTTGGCTGCTGGCTGTCCCGGCGGTGAGCTGCTGACGGACGGTATCTTGCAGAGCCAGCAACACCCTGCTGAGCTCACACCAGGTAATAATCCCTGACGTATACCTCCAAACACTGTCACTTTTGGCCCTTTTTTATGTGTCACCGAAAACCAGCTCACCTCCTGCCTATGGGACCTATTCTGTATAGCCTCGGGTGGGGGGGATGCGATACGGTACGGGTCACCTTTAAGCAGCTGCGTTGCAAAATCATCTGCTAAAATAACTTGTGCCACTGGAAGGAGAAAACCCCCGTGTTTCCCCCAGCGCAGCCCGCGCAGGGAGGACGGGGGTTTCCCCAGAGCGTGACCGTTCTGCGCGCCGGGCGATCGCGGCAGATGTGCGGACTCGGCGTCCCCCGGCCAATTTAAACGGGACCCGAGTCACCCAGTAACGTACAATACATTATATTATATCTCCTGTTCGCAAATGCGGGCCCTGGGGCTGCTGCCTGCTGGGGGGCTGCTGCTGAGGAATTTCTCTGCCCTGAGCAGGGGGCGGCTCCAGCCCCGCGGGATCTGTCTGGTTTTTTGGGGAGGAAAATAACCTTCTCTCTTGGTCAGATAACAGGGCGACGGGTTTTACTCCTTTGTGTGCGACGCGAACGTCACCAGCGTGAGACGGGGTTGGCTCCGTCGGTCCTGGCTGTGCTCAGCCGCCCTTGGGTTTGGTTTGATGGTGGCTGTTTTAATGAGAAACCTTCCCTGGAACTGCCCCCCGCCCCGGCTGCGGCTCAAACCAGCCCTTCCACCCCGCTGCGGAGTCTCCTAGAGCTTCAATCTATTCCTAATTGCCGTAAAACACGCCAAAGCCCACCTGCTTCCTACCACCCACCGGTTTCTCCCGGTGACCTGCGCAGGTTTAAACTCCCCTCCTATTGCTGCCGTCTCCCCTAAGACATTTCCAAAGCGTATGACCAAAAAACCTTCCAAAACCTCCCCGAAGTGGGAGCCTTGAGTGCTCAGGGCATGAAGGACGTCGCATTTTCTAACAGCTTCTCCACCTTTCTAGGTACCTCCTGGCACCAAGAGATGGAGGGGGCCAAGAACGGCCGCAAAGCTTCTTAAACGGTGAGTAATTTTTCCTCCTTTAAACCGCAGCGCCCTGCACAGCGCGCACACCCCATCGCCGCAAGGAAATGGCATCCGCGTTCCTCTTTTACTGCTCACTCGCTATTTGGTGATTAAGAAAACGGGGGAGCTGGGGGCACTCATTCTTGACCTCGGGGGAAGCCAGGAGGCTTATAAAAACTCCTTAAGTGCTGCAGGGATTACAGGGCAATTAAAAAAAAAAAAAAAAACAAACTATCCATCCAGAGCTGGGACCACGTCAATAAAAGCGGGAGGAACTGATGTCAGCTCCACGCAGGATGCGGGGACCGATGCCCCTGCCCTCTCCTGCGGGCGCCGAGCCCCTAGGGTCGGTCGTGCCGAGGCCTCACGCTTCCCACCGGCACCGATTTGGAAATGCAGGAGAAAAAAAATAGATTTTTTGGAGGGGGGCTGGGGGGGCTTTTTTTTTTTTTTTTCCCCATCAGTGGATTCAGCTGACCTGAATCCCTCCCCCCAAACGCAAATCCTGCGTGAGCCCAGGCGGTGGGTGTTTTATGAATGCGAATTAATAGCCGCAAAAATAAGCAAAAATTAATATTGAAGGGGCATTGAGGGATCCCGAATCACTGTTTTGGGATGTAAAAGGCCGCGCTGTAAGGGAGGAGAATGTATTTCTCTCACCACTGGGTCATAAGGTTTAAACCCAGGGAAACTGGTTTTAATTTATCCAGAAGTTTATCAAGACTTAGCTTGGGTTTCCTGACCTGATAAGAACAAGAAGGGAAAAAAGTCAGCTGGGATCAATGGGAATTAATATGCAGTGGGTTCCCGTTTCCCATGGCGATGCCGGTCTCTTTCAGATCTGGGTCTTCCCAAGAGAAGGGGACGAACGTCCTCAGACGGGGTTGTCACGTCAGGATCGTGTTTGAACATTTCTTGAAGGCGTAAGCGATTTCTCGCGCAGACCACTTGAGTGAAAGCGCGTGGTGACAGGGGGCGAAGCCTGTTCTCTGCTTCCTCTTAGGAAAGTCCTGGAGAAACCTCGTCCGGCTCTCAGGCCGCGGGGAGAGAGTTTGCCGACATCCTCCGACCAGTTTTAAAACAGAAAGCAAAAAAAAAAAAAAAAGAAAGAGTGTCTTTCAGTCTGCACTTGCTTAAGTCCCATTCAGCAGGTTTACTTAGCGTTGGTCATTTATTTACTTGTCTCCGCTGGAGTGCTGGCTGGATCGGAGCGATGCAAGTGTGGGGTTTTTTTTAAGGTAAATGAGGACTCGGAATAAAGCCCAAACATCCAAAGAGGGTCCTGGGGTGCAGCTGGGGTTCAGGCTGGGTTTGGCCAGGCGTTGCTCGGCGGCTGCCCCCTCGCTGTTTATTTCTTCCTCCGGGGGGAAGGAAGTGGATCCACTTTGCCTGAAGTGAAGTTGCATAAACCGTGGGGGCCGGTGGGGGTAACTTGGAAATGAAACGGTCGGGCGGGCTGGCAGCCGGCCGGGGGTCGACTCGGACCATTGCTTTTAGGGACCGGACTGTCTCAGAAGCGAAATGCCGTCGGCGCCTATTAATGTGACGAAAGTCATCGGTGCTCAGCTGCTAGGAAGAGCGGGGCTTTGGTGTTTGAACGCAGGGCACCCAGAACCAGAGGCAGACCGAATCGCGAAGCCGAGAACGAGCGTAGCTCGTTGCAACACAATGCGTTGGGAGGGAGAGGATTTGGGGTATGTAGAACACGCGTCGCCGCGGTGCCAGGCTGCTTTCCGCGCAGCTGGCGTGATATTTTTTGTGAGACAGCCCATTTCGTGCGGTTTTGGTGCGTTAGCTAAAAGCATTTGACTGGCTTGGGGGAGAAGCGTTTGGGGCTGGAGGTGACAATTCAGGCGCCAGCTGAACCGGGGAGGATGCTGGGGACACACTGCGGGGAAAATGGCCTCAATGTCCCAGTTCGGTCCTTGCTGCTTTTGGGGGCAGGTCCTGGGAGACACCATCCCTGATGCTCAGGGCTCAAAAAGCCAAACCCGCGACCCCCAGTCAGCATCGTAGAAACGCCGTATGGAAATAACTGGAGTTACCCCAGCAGAAAGCAAGGGACCAGGACGCTTCGACCCCTCTGGCTGCGCTGCGACTTCAAGGGAGCGAAGATCTCCCTGGGGTCTGGCATCCGTGGCGCCCCGCTGATTCCCGGCGGTAGAAATGAAAAGCCTGGAGGAAACTGTCTGCTCCAAGGTCCTGCACGGGCTGATCCGGAGGGGGAGGACGGGAAATACAGGTGCGGCGAGCGACGCTTCAAAGCGCAAGGTCTCACTTGGTTTGTACGTGCGTGTGCTGCCTGAGGTGATGGTTGGGATGGAAGGGGGGGGGGGGCACAGTACAAACCCCGAGCCTGAAAGCACCCAACCAGCCCCAAATTGGGACCGGGTAGACCCTTTTTTTGAGGTGTAGAAATGCTCTGTGCGTCTGGCGTCCCGCGAGCTGGTAGCCCTGGTTAGCAGAGCCTCATGGTGCTGGGGCTGTGCAGGCACCGGTCCCTCGCCCCAGGCTGATCCCCCGCCTCTTGCAGCTCCATTTTCACCGGCGGCGAGGCCCGAGAGCAGCTCGTTAGCTTCCCTGCCTGCTCCGCTTATATTTGCTGGCTTTTTCCTCCCTATAAAACAAAAATGCACAACCCCAGGGAGCGGGTTAGGGGGCCGGGGGGGGGGAGTGACCCTCGCAGGGGGGCTTTGCCGCCTCTGCTGCAGAGAGCAAACCTCTCCCTGCCCTTTCCCTGGGGAGAGGAGGCGTGGGGCAGAGAAGGAATGCCCCCGCTGTCCCTTAAGGAGGAGGAGAGAGGAGTTTATCCTATGCCCTTAATGGTCCCTGAGCCCTTCCTGCTTGTCCATGATGCTCTGCCTTCCTGGTCGGAGATGACGACGGCTCGGGAGAGCAGGACTCGACTCTTATCTCCCAGCCCCGGCTGGTTCCCCCGCTGCCAGCTCCAGATCAAACAGGAGGAAGCCAAAGGGCTGAGCTGTCACCACTCTCCTGGGAAGCAGATAGCAAACCAAGCCTCTGCCGGTGTTTCCAGCTTGAAAAGCAGCAGGAAGGATTTTGCTTCCTGGAGGACAGCCCCCTCCCCCCCGATATCCTCTCCCCGCTCTTCCAAAGGTGCTCCCCATCCCCGTTGGCTTGAGGTTTGGGGTATCCCACAGGTAGGATGTCTCCGATGAGCCGAGCAGAATCTGCTCTCGCAGCTTGGGGAGGAGGCACCGGCAAAGGTAACTCCCGGGTTACCTCCTGCAGATTGGCACTTGGCTGCCAAAAAATGGTGAAACGAGTCTCAGGAGCCCTTTCAAAGGGCAGCCGCCTCCTCCAAGAGCAGCGCCCGGGGGGTTTCTCGATGGGACCCGCTGCCACCCGCATCTGTCTCCGTCCCACGGCGGTGGTCCTCGTGCGGCAAAGCGGGAAGGAGGCAGATGTTGGATATTAAATGCCAGCAGCCGCGCTCAGCTGTTCTCCCAGGCTTTGGCCCTGGGAGGAATTACAGCCCAGCCTTTAACAGCTCTACCGAGCGCGTTCCCCCCCCCAACATAACCGCTCACGGATCCCTATAACCCGCTTTACAGCAAAAGACACCTTTTGGGCATGCAGCAGGGAAGGGAAGGTTTCCCCTGATCAATGCTCCCATAATAATTTCTGGCTTGATTAATAGCTTTTTACCTGTCCCCCTTCTCATCGGGACCCGTCTGAAAGCCAAGCTGTGATTTTTGCCCTTGACCAGAACCTCAGCTTTTCGCCTGTTTCCAGGGACTGCGTTAAAATGTAAGGCCTTAATGAGAACGATATGGCCAAAGCTAAGAAATCCAGCCTCGCTGCTTTGTTTCCTGAATGATTTTCATCCCAGCCAATGGTATCAGGTGGGATTTTTGCTTGTTTTTTTTTTTTTGTTTTGTTTTATGAATGAATGTAATCCCTTTGCAGAAAGGGAGGTGTCAGCTCGGATGCTTTGATCCTCAGATTTTAGTGGTTGTTAATAACGCCTGCAGTGCTTTCTGTAAGGACGAGCCAAAGGTTTGGGATGTAACGGCTTCCTAGTGGGAAAAGCGAGTTTCCTCCAAATCAAAAGACTTTGCAAAAATGGCACCCTGGTTCTGATATTTTCTTTTCGCTTTATTTCCAGCGCTTTGTTTTGCTCTTGTAAAAAAAAAAAAAAAAAAAAACAAACCTGCCCAGCGTAAAGTATTTTTGCAGGTCATTTGCCTGGCTTTAGGTGAGATTTTTATATTCAGATACATATTCATAGTGGAGTTGCCTATTTTTAACAAATGAATAGATACCAAAAGGAGATATTTCTCCCTAATTAACAGGGCACAACGGGATGCTGCCCAAACGGGGAACCGCGGCTGCTTGTAAGTGAGACAGAGGATGCTGCGACATCCCATTAGACCCAGGCTGTGCCCAAATCAGGCAGCGATTTGCAGTGTCCCCCCCGGCTCCCAATGCCTGGGAAGTGCAGGAGATGGGGGTACCCGGGGAGGGCGCAGGAGCGGCTCCAAAGGAGGAGCGGGACTCTGCGTCGTGCCCGCGGGAGCGACGCTCCTGTCTGTGAACTCGCTGCAGCTGCTTGTCTCTACCTTGTGATGAATCCCAGATGATTTCTCGGCCTGAGCTGTACAGTCACTCGTGTTAGATTATAAACTGGAACTTTTACAGGCTGTATGTGGGGTTTGTGGCTTCCTTTCCCTCCCTCCGTCTCCAAAGTCCATGATTCTTAATAAATCATCCTCTAGCCCGAGCTGAGTCTTGCTGTTTTTAAGTTTAACTAGCTTATTTTTTTGCTGATAAGCCAGACTTTGAATTCTTCCCAAGATCACGGGTTGGGGCCAGTAATATCACGAAGGAGAGACCGTTCATCAGGACATATCACATGCCAATAGGAGCAGCATCGAGCGCTCGCTGCGAGCAGCGCGTTTCCCTCGTATCAGCATGTACAGGCAGAGCACTTGTATCTGGCGGAGTCGGTGGGAGGGAAGAGTCAGGGCTCCCACCAGATATAAATTAGGTTTATCATCGGAGCCAACTCAACAGAATCGCGGGGCAGAGCTCTGAGTTATGTGCAAAGGGTTAGGGGAAGATGCACACCGATGGCAGGAAAATGCGGCAGTGTGCGCCTATTTCTTACGCTGTATCAGTGGAAACAACTTCTTAAGGCTTTGATCCTGGCTTCGCTCCAAATTTCTACTCTGGCACCATCCTCGGTCCAAAGAGACCCAAGGGCGGGACTGAAGGGTGGACCAAAGTGCAGAGAGAACCTGCTACACCCTCTTGTTTCTTTCTCCTCTTCTTCTTCACCACCACCCTGTCAGCACATAAATCACTTTTCCTCGACAGCTCCAGGCAAACGTGGTACGGTTTCAGATCCATCACGGTCTGATGCTTGTTCTCCCAGCCAGTGACCGAGCTCCTCTCCTGATATCACTGTTGACTTTGGCCACCTTCTATGGGGAGACGTGTCTGCTCAACCCTCCTCCTCCTCAGAGCTCAGACCGGCTCCCATCACATGCCATGGAGACAGAGGTCTCAAAGTTGTGTTCCTGTAGGATTAACCCTGCAAAGACACATGTAGCACACAGCATAGGTCGCCCTTAGCACCAACAGAGCTCTGGGTAGAGCAGCTCTCGGGCGGGTTTGCACCCAGTTTCCTTTACTGGTATGAGGTGGCAGGTGGAGGAGTCCTCCCTGAGGCACATCGTGTGCTAACAGCCTATGGAAAGAATGGATTTATCAAGATTAAAAGTAGTCCTGATGAGCGCATAGCTCCAGTCAGGAGCCACGAGACGTGTGTGGGGTTGTGGTTACCAGCCTCTGCTAACACCTGGTCCGGGACAGTGAGCCCCTTCCACCCCGACCTGTCTCTGGGCTGGCTGTGAACCCCCAGCCTGACTCATCCTCCCAGCTTAGCCAAAAAAAACCCCCATCCCTTCAGTCCCAGCATCCCCCAGAGAAGCCCCTCGGTGCCGGTACATCTTTTATCTCGCTTGGCCCAGCAGGCCACAAATTCCTGCTCCTTTGCGCCTGGGGGTGGGCGAGGGAGAGAGCGTCTTGCTCGGTGCCCCCCTGCTCGGGAGGCGGCTCCCCGTGTCGCATGGATCAGCCACTTCGTCGCGTTGGAATATTTTTTGCTGCTCGCCCGGCTGGGGTCTGGAGACCAGCCAGGGTCCGTCTGGGCCTCCGTGGGAAGGCGAGATGGGAAGACACGGTGAAGGCACGCTCAGGGCTTTGCTGTCTTCATGGGAATTTGTCTCGCTTTCCCTTTCCTTTTTTTTTTTTTTTTTTTTTTTTTTCCTTTTTGGGGTGGATATTTTAAACCACAAGGATGCCGTTTTTGGGTTTCTACGGTTCAGAAAGGTCAGTGGCTGTGAGCTGATGGCACCTGCCCTGTCCTTGCTGCCGCCTTGCCGAAGCCACCAGCACAAGCCGCATCAACACCTTCCCCTCGGCGGCTTTTGCAGGAGAAGATGGTTTGGCCGGCAAAAGCTGGGACCACCTTGGAGGTAGGCTGTGCTCTCCTCCGCCATGAATCACGTTGGCAGGGACGCTGGCAGCATCCTCTGTGGCTCAGGAGGATCCAGCTTGGCGAGCGCTGGCTTCTCTCCCACCTCGCCTCTCTACAGCCATCACTTTGGTATTGAACTCCCGGGGTGAATCCCTCGAAGAGGAGGAGGAGAGCTTTGTCGTGTATCTGCTGATGGATGGATGCGTGTTTACCTTGGCCTTCCCCGCCTCGCGGCTGCCGGATAGTTATCTGAGTGATGAATTCATCTGCCCGGGGACCCCCGAATCGCGGGGGCAGAGGGGAAGCATCTATTATAGCGGTTTGGCACAGGGGAGAAGGAATAACAGAGAGGAGACGGGCGGTGGTTGCACATCAAAGCTGGGCTTGATTTCCTAGCCTATCTCCTAGATTTCAGCTGGCCGTGGTGAAACGGCCGGCACAAGCGGGCGGTCTTAGGCGCAAGAGGCGCGTCTCTCTGTCTGCAGGGAGAGAAGGGAATTTCTTAATTCCAGCTACGCTGGGCATGTTCCTTCCCTCCTTGCCTGCCTTGCCAGGGATGATTTTTTTCACGGGGTGGAGAGCCTTGCTGCGATGGCTGGACATGCTTTGGGTCGGGGCCACTGCGCTGCTGCAGGGAAATGGGACGGGGCGCTTCGGCGTTGCAGCTGGGATCACACGCAGTGCCCGGACGTGAGCGTCCCCGGATCCGTCCAGCCAGCCTGGGGCTGCTCCACGTCTCACCCGGAGCCAGCAGCTCTGCGGCGGCAGCTGCTGAGCTTGCAGATTCCAGCAGCGGGGAGAAGGGAAGAGCTGAGACCTGAGGCCTCATCCGTGGCATCTCCTCGTGCCTGCAGAATGGAGAAGAGACTGTAAAACCCCCATGAGAAAGTCCCTCTCCTGCGAGGTTTCCTTGTGATGGATGCAGGGAGGTTAGTGTGAATCCGGGTCCTTCTTCCCCTAAACCACCCAGGACACGCTGTCCTCTCGGGGCTGCAAACCCTTTTGCTGGATCAAGTGACCCAGCACAAACCAGGAGGTTCAAGGAACGGGGCCATGGGCTTCACATCCCACCACGAGGGCCAGTAAAGCACCCGCAGCTCAGACGACGCGTGGGCAGGAATCTCTGGCAGCCGAAAGCCAAATCCCCCTTGGCAACAGCAGGATGGGTTTGAGATGGCTTTGGCTCAGAAAACTCATATCGTGGTTTCCGAAGGAAAGTTAGGTGGAACGAGATGGGGACAGGGATGCAGGGCAGGTCCCAAAGGTGCAGGTAGATATTCTCTTTTCTATTTGCAAAGAGAACTGGACCTCTGTTTCTGGCTGAGTGCTACATTGCTCTGCAAATGAGCCCCTTTTTAGTATCTAAAGCCAAGGGACCCCCAGACTATACCTGCATCCCAAGGGGTCTGACATGTGGGGGACAGCCTCTTGCCTCAGTTTCCCTGAGCTGAGTGTCCCCGGGGCAGGTTGTGTGTCAGCCAGGGCTGTCCAAGACAGACACCCCTCCGTCGCCTCCCCTCGTCCCTTCGCAGGGAAAAACGGCAGGGCCGCTGTTGGAAAGGTCGGCAGATCCATCTGGACCTGCTGGAGGCCATCCGGGTGGCAGGGTTGTAGGGGGGTTAAAAAAAAAAAAAAAAAAGCTAAGAAAAGGGGTTGCATTTCTTCTCCCCCACATCCTCAAAGTGTTCTTCACAGAAAGGAGACCTTTTGCCAGCATTGTGCAATGCTGGCTCGCGTTTTTCCGTGAACTTTAGTCCTCCTTTAATCCATGCCACAGTAACCTCCAGGGGAAAGAGCGTTGCTGATTCCCCGTTTCAGCCCCTATCGAGACCTTTCGGCTCCAGCCCAGGCCATTGTTCTGTGTCCTGTCACCCGCCTTGTCCCCGGGACGAGGGCAGCCCCTGTACGTGGATCGGCGAGTGGTCCTTCATCCGAGCCAACTCTCCCGTCTCCATCCCCGCAGATTCCCGGCTGGCCAGCAAAGCGATCTTGCAGATGGGTTATAAAATCAGCGTTGTCCCCGTCGCCCGGCGTCCCGCAAATAAGCCACGCCGAGCTTTCGGCTATTTGTTTGTTTGCTTTGTCTTGGCAAGAGGAAAAAGGGCCAAATTTAAGCTCGGGTAAAATGTATCCTGCGTCCTTCATCTCGCATTGTGGCTCCGGCTGGAAAAAGCCGTTCCCCGCTTCCTTCCCTTATCGGTTAATTGGGTGGTTAATGCGGGAAAGGCAGTTGGACGGCAAAAGGCGCGCTCCACGTGTTAAGCGTTATTGCTGCAGTTATTAATAGCCGAACTCTCGGGCAACGCTTCTGCATCCAGGAATCGCGGATTTGAGGAGCACGTGTTTGCTCGCCCGGCTCTTTTGGGGGTGAGAAGGGTCTGCTTTCGGGGGGCTCTCCCTGCTGATGGTGAGAAACCTGGGGTTTCTTCCAGGTTTTTTGGGCGTTTCAACTCCCTTCCTGCGGGGTGTCGAGCTGGAGGACAGCGTAAGCCCGCAGGCGCGGATAGAAGCTTCCCACCTTTTTGGAAAATCAGTAGTGGGGAAGAAAGCAGAGGGGCTTCACGTGGGCAAGGGGTTGTCCATATTACAGCCATCCAGCCCCCCCCACACACACTTTCCAGGAAAGCCTGTCTCTCGCCCCAGCCTTCCCAGTCCCCTTTTCGTTGGAAATTACGATGAGCTACGTGTAATAATCTCAGCTGGCTCTTTCCTGGAAGAAGCCTTTTGCCGTCCCACCCTCCCGCTGGCCTTCCCCACCCCGCAGGGCTTCTTCCAGGGACGCTTCCAGCTCTTCCAAGACCTCTCAAGATCATCTGTTTCACATGAGGCCGGTTGCCTGCAGCCCAGCGTCCATCCCGCCTGGAGCCAGGCAGTTTTTAGCAGCCAGGGGATGCGATACTGGGCATTAGGACTGGGGTCTGGTTGGGGTTCTTTTTCCCCCCCTCTTTAGTTGTTTTTTTTTTTTTTTTCTTCTCAGATCCAGATTTATTAACCCCAAAAGGGTCAAGCCTCATGGGCGGCAGGAAAGCTGCATTTGCATTCAAGTTGAAGGGCATGAAAGGGGCCAAGGAAGGTAAGTGCTGTATTAATTACCTTAATTTAACTACCAAGACAGTTCTGAGTGTATCCTCGAGGGGGTAAAGCCGTTCCTGCTCTGTCTCCAAAAGCTTGGAGGCAAACCCACGATTTTTAAGCTTCTATAAGACACCTGCAGATGAGGCGAAGTCATCTAAGTGAAGCAAAACCATCTAAATTACGCAAAGGCCCTTCCCAAACTTGCCCTCAGTTGGAGAAATCCTGATTCATAGCACTGGTCTTGAATCCTACAGGCGCCCTTGAAGAAACTGGAAGAGAAATTTGATCCAATAACTCTATAAGGACTAGATTTTGGCAGATTTGCTTATTCAAATTCTGTATTTGTGTGTAACGCGTTAAACTGGGGTGTCCACATTCTGCAGACTTGAGGAGAAAAGTGGGAATTCAGCCTGGAGGAAAGCATCAGAGCAAATAAAAGCAGATAATGCAAGAATCCTCCAAACCCCGCTCTGTATGCCTGAATTAACGCGTGCGTCCCCTTCCTCCCCAACCCGGGAGCGACCACACTGCACCTCTTGTCTCCACGTCCATCCTCCCCGGGGCAGGACACCCACCGGAGCGTGGTACCACCGCCTTGCCAGAGGCCGGGGATGGCCGTTGTGGTCCAGACAATGGTCATGGAGCATGAATGGAAAATGATCTCCTGTGTTAGGCTGACAACCGGCTCTCTGTTCCCTGGGCAAGTTCTCGGACCCTGGGCAAAGGGAAACGCTCCCACCCCAGGCGAACCCCACTTTGATCTTCCTGCTGGCTGCCTTGCTTTTTCTTACTGCTCCTAAAGTCATTCAGTACACGAAAAAAAAAATAGGGGAGAGGGAAAATGTTCATTCACAGCCTTATTTACTGGTTTATCTTTAGGAGTTCTCTGCAAAACCTGCTTATAGAGCACAGCAAGGAAAGAGAGAGGAGGGAGAGCCCTCTGGTATACCCACGTCGTTGGAGGATGCTCGTACCAAGACCTGAAAACCCTCTCGGCCACCTCTTAGAGTGGCGAGGGCACAAACGCACCCTAAATGTGTAGGACACGGTGAGTTTTTAGCGTTTTCACATGCCACCTTTCGCATGTTGACAAGAAGCAGGGTGTTAGTTGGGGAATACACGTGTGTTGGGGGCTCTCTATGGTTAGGGGAGGTCAGGACGAGGTTTTTTTCCTAGCTGATGCCATCCCAAAAATTGTTGTAGACTCTCTCCCCTCCTCGCCCAGCCTGCAAACCCCGTATCTGCCTGCCTCTGCATTGCTTCCCGTGGTGGCGCAGAGCAGGGAGCAACCGTGGGAGAGGAGCTGTAAAGAAAATAATCTGGCCTGTTTCTCTGCAGAAGTGCCAGGAGGGAAGGGGCTGGGATGAAGGAGATCCGAGTCCTCTCCCGCCCGGCCCCTCCGCGGTCTCCCAGACCTCTCTGGCCGTGTTATTCCAGTTTGCACACCGGTGTGGTCTGGATCAGGGGGCAGAGGGGGTTTGGGGGGAAAGTGGTGGAAAGACAGCATTTTCGCGTGACAAAATATGTGAATTACCAGACCCCTTTCCTCAATTTTTCTACTTTTTTTGTTTTTTAAAAGCACATTTGAGGAATGTCCAAACATAGAAAACTTTAGCCCAAAAGGAATCTTATCCAAAGAATTTATGAGCAATTTAAAAGGAGAAGGCAGGGAGAAGAAACCGAAAGCCAGATGTAACTACAGCTTTCGATGGCTTTTAGTTTAGTTTCAAATTTTGCAGGGGCTCAAACTGGGAACCTCTGGATTCCTGCAGTGTCTATAGTCGGGTATTGAGGCAACCGTGAACTTTGGATATCACTTATTTCCTGGTCTTCTGCCCGTCTCCGAAAGGGAGTATCTGACCATCTCATTAAACTCTTGCTTTCAGATGCTGGTGTGAAGAAGAGATCAGTGGGAACCGGCAGAAATCCTGTCAAATCCTGAACTCGGGAGCTGTGAAACGCCCCAAGCAGCGCAGAGACCTGCTCCTCTCGAAGGTGCGTCCTGGGGGCTTGGCTCCAGCGAAAAAAAAAAATAAATCTATTCGAAATAAACAGGTAAGCCATGCCCCGCGTGTTGTACTTCAGTACATACTCACGCTCTGGCATGAACCGAACTGGAAACGCAAGGAAAAGTTTGCTGTGGTAGGGAGGGGAACGTCGAGATAGCTCCGGGAGGAAAGGTGCGCTGCTCCCAGCGGGGGCAAGGGGGTTTTGAGGAGGAGGGCAAAGCAGAAACCCACCCAGTAGGCACTGGAGCGAGCTCCTGCAGCACAAGCAAGCCGTCGGGCGCTCCTGGGGCAGGACATCCTTGGCTAAACCTCTGTCAAGCAGAAACGGGGGTCAGGGATGAGGCTGAGAGATGCTCAAGGCAGAGGATTTTCCCCTTTGCAAGTAAGGGCTCGGATCTTCTTAAAGTGGTCCCAGCGGCTGCTGGAGAAATCGGTAACAACGCTACAGTGGGGTGCAAGGAGCAAATGGAAAATCTAGGCTAAACCAGGGCAGAAACTCGTGTGACTTCCCTGTGAAATGATAAGGGATAATTAGGACGGGGCAAGACATCGGTACCTACTTGACTTAGCATCCTCTGCTGCCCCTTCTCCCTCGCTTTAAGGAGGAATATGATACCCCGGCTAAACCCGAGGGGTCTGGGGGGGCACCCCTGGCTGACGTGGGGGTCTTGGTGCACGAGGCGGGGGAAAGCAGGCTCCTCCTCTCCCCCCTGGCCTGTACCCCAGGCAGCATCAGGGCCTGGTGCTCTCCAGCGTGTTTCACTTCGCTCCGTGTTTTGCCAGAGACTGTTATTAAGAAATAAGGCTCTGCCTTTTTATCATTCCTCTGAGCGTCTGTCTGATGTCATTCTGTCTGGCAAGCGAGCCATCAAAAGAAGCTCCCCTGGGAGAAATTTCTCAAACAAACAGCCAGCGAGGGGAAAAAAAAAAAAAAATAAAAAAAAAAAATACCCCATTAAATATAATTAAAAGGCAAAAACCGCGGCGTCTCCCTGATAAATGAAAAGGCAGCGTAACCCAGACTCCCGACACAGAAAGTCGCCTCCTGCCCCTCGCCCAGGGCCACGTCACCCCGAGCAGGGATGGAGCCTGCCCTGCGCTTACCTGGACGATTATCCTTAATAGAAGCTATTTCGCCGTCCGAGATCGCGAGGCTCGGGTCCAGCGTCTCACAGCGCACGCAATTTTGGCCGACAACGCCCGCTACCATCACTCCCACCTGGGCAGAGCCTTCGCGCGTCCCACCGGGGCCTGCAGATCGCGCAGGTTTAGCTCTTCGTGTTTTTAAGCAGATTGGGGTTTGTTTGGTTTTTTTTTCCCCCGCCTCGTGTAAGGCAAAGCAAATTCTGGCTCTGCTCCTCCCCACTCGTGACTTCTTGCAGGTTGCAGGGGTGACAAACACCCCGTTGCCAACCCCCGCGAGCCCCCGGCCCGTGTTTCGTTCTGGTTTTGGCGGCTCTGATTTCCTCGCGATTCGTGCGGCGCTGGCAGGCTCCTAAGAGAACCTGCTCCCCGAAACGGGTAAGGCAGAAGGAATTTAATGCAACCCGACGCAAAAGCTTCACTGGGGAAAGAGTCCCCCCAAATGCTGAAATGCTTCACGGCCACGCTTTCGAAAGGAAGGCGACCAAACAGTGACTTGACTCCGGCTTTGGAAAACAAAGACGGGAGAAATGGGTTTTAATCTGTCCGAGCAGAGCGTTTGAGGGAGGGGGCTGTCGTGGAAGGGAGCGTGTGCGCTGACGAAAAGCCGCCCATCGGAGCGGGATCCCAGCTGAATTAGCTTGGATCCATCGCTCACACATCTGTAGCTGTGATCCGCCTTTCCAAGCCGCTTCTCCTCAGAGCGCTTTGCAGAGGTCATTCCTCTTCGCGAGCCCCGTTCCCTCTTGCCTTGCAAATCTCTCTGCCCTTTCCTTCCCTCCTGCTGGGAGGTTTCGGGCCCTTCAGCAAAGCCCTTCTCCTTTTCCCTGAAAAATAACCCTCCTGTTCTTCCCTCAGTTTCGCTGGGAAACTTCCCACGAGCAGCTCTGCCCGTCGGCGGCCGTATAAAACAGGTCCATTTTCATCGGAGGGGCCCGAAGCGTGGAGCGGAGCTGGCTCTCGCTGACAGCCCGAGGCTGGGGGGAGCATCCCGCGGCCCCCAAATGAGGCGTCGGGGCTTTCTTCGCGGTTTCGCGGGGTCAACGCTGCAAGGCGGAGACGAAATTCGGCGCGGAAGCTTCCAGGGCAGCTCCAGTAAATCTAGGAGGGGGCGCGGAGAAGTGCCTCCGGCTCCGTACGGCAGGGTTGTACCACAAGCATCCCGGCTGCCTACGGCATCTCAACCCCCGTCCGGGGCTGCCACGCCGGAGCTGGGGTTCTGTGGGTTAGGGGGAGTGCCAGGATCGCAGCGATCTCGGGGCACACATCCACCATTTCTATTTGCTCCCCGGGGTGGGAAAAACCTTTGGAAATTCCTGGGAAATTTATCTTTCCCCCCCCCCCCCCGCCGCTTGAGGCCGGTTTCCTTCCTCGCAGATGGCGGGCTCCCAGGCAATACCAGCAGGAACAAACTGGGGAGGAGGGGGGGTCCCCGCTTCACACCTTCCCAAGGCAGCACCGTGCGTCCCCTGCCACCAGCTGTTTCCTCTGCAGGGAGAGGGGAAACTGAGGCACAGACCTGCCCTTTTCTTTTGAAGAACTTCTCCAGACCTCTGCGCCACCCAGAGAGGTGGAGGCAGACGGGGATTTTTGCTGCGTTTACGCGGCCAGAAAGAAGGCTGGCTGCAAACAGAGCAAATTTAGTTCAAACTAGACCAGCCCGTGCGTTATGTGTTGACTGTGGGAATGGAGGAGTGTGGATGAATGACAGTTTTGACGCGCTTTTGCTCCGCTTGTCGCTGCCTCAGTTTCCCCCTGAATTTTCTCTGTCTCCTCCTCCGCTGGGAAATCCTACACAAATCTCCGTTTCCAGCCCTCTTAGGTGTCACCCCCGAACCCCCCAGTCAAACCCTTTTGGGTCTCTCTTACAGGGGCTGGTATCTCTCACGCTTGGCTGGGGGAGCCGCAAGGTTTTTCCATCATCTGCTAATGATAGGAAAGCAACTTTTATTCCTTCTCTCCCCTGGTCTTGGCAGGAAAGGTGGAATGTGGATCGCGAGAGGAGCAGCCACCTTTCAGGCCAACAGCTGGTTTGGGGGATGGGTTAGATAAATGTGCAGGATTCCCAATCATCCCGGCCAGAAGACTTCACCGGAGCACGGATGCGGGGGAACGGCTGACTCTTGATACCACCGCATTCGTCTCGGGTGATCCCGGCTGGCGAATCCACCGCGAAGGTGCCGCTTGGCAGCTTTGGATGCGAGAGGAGACGGCAGAGATAAAACCAGGTCAGCTTGCTTTGGAAAGAGCAGAGGGATCTCCTCCAAGATGTCTTTTGCTGCTTCTTTGGCTGTCCCCGAGGGAGGAACCAACCCAGCTTTGAAGCGTTTGCACGCAAGGGGAGACCGAGGTGTGTTTTTCCCCCCCCTCTTTGCCTAGCGAAGGGACGGCAGGGCTGCAGCCCCCGCTCGCGCGGGGAGGACGCGGCAGGCTCAGGAATGGTGATGGCTCCAGGGTGATGAGACGCTGGAACAGGTTGCCCAGAGAAGCTGTGGCTGCCCCATCCCTGGAGGGGTTCAAGGCCAGGTTGGACGGGGCTTGGAGCAACCTGGGCTGGTGGGAGGTGTCCCTGCCCAGGGCAGGGGGGGTTGAACTGGGTGGTCTTTAAGGTCCCTTCCAACCCCAACCATCCTATGGTTCTATGAATTAAACTTTCTGGGTGCTTTCCCATCAACCGCTTGGCCGGCCACCTGCTTTCCTTGGTGGCCGTGGGATGCCTGGGTGGCAAAAGGGCCACCAAAAGGAGATGGCACCCAGGGAAGGAGGATTCGCAGCCATGGGCAGGCTGGAGAAGAGCCACGTCTCTGGACAGACGGACAGATGGACTCTGCTTCCCACCTGTCAGCACAAGGACCATCTCCAAATGACTTTCCAGCCACAAGACGTGTCACCGAAGCCACCAAAGCCACATCGCGATGTGCAACGAGGTGTTATTGCTTAGCGGGTGGACAACCTCACGCAGCGAGAGGAGATCTTGTGGAAAGTGGGGATTATTTCTTCTTCTCCCTCTCTCCTCTCCCCTCCCCTCCAGCCACCCCCTCCCTGCTTCCCACCCACCCGCCCAGCTTCATGTGCAGCGGGGGAAAAAAGGAAACAGCCGCGGGAAAAGACGCTGGGCTGAGTTTCCATCTGGGCACGGTCTAACGCCGCCCCGGGAATGGCCAGGCATGCTGTGATCTTCCACTCTCCAAAAATCAAAGCAAGGCAAAAGCTGTCTCTCCTTTTTCACGCTTGCCAAGGGCTAGAAATCCCAACAAGATCCAAAGCGTATCGTTCCAATGGGAGATTTATACTGGGGGAAGGGGCAAAATCGGCTATTTGATGGTTGGGTTGGGTTTTTTGTTTTGTTTTGTTTTTTTTTAAAAAAAAAAAGTCCTTAATATCTCCCTTCCCTCCTTCACTGTACAGCACAAATCCCCTTTCCAACACATGCGCGAGGGCAGAGCTGAACCGTTCGCACAGAAAACAGGTGATAAATCACGGGGCGATTGATTCAAACCATTCCAGGGAATGGGAAACACATGGACGGTCTTTCTAATTAACTGTTTGATATGGCTGCGGTGAGTTTGGGTGTAGTTTCCAATGTTTTGCATTTGGCCTGTCTCAACCCTCTCCATGGTAACTGCAGTTTACCGGAAAGTGAGAAAACCCTGCGTTCGAGAGAGCTGAAGTGACTCGGTACGGTTCAGCTCAACCACGAGAAAAAAGCAACAACAACCAAAAAAAAGCAAATACGGTGTTTCCTCTGTGGGAACGTTCCCTTTTCTTTCTCTTTCCAGCTGGTAAAAAACCAAACAAAATAAAAGGTCCTTCTGCTTTATCTGTAAATCTCCGCTTTCTGGTGGGTTACAGAGCACTGGGACCCCTTCTCCCCCGAGACACACGCCGAGGTTTGCAGGTGGGGGCAAAGTCCCGCTGCCACCCCTCCATAAATGCCCACCGAGGGACCCAAAGGGCCCCTCTATCACCTCTTCTCGGCCAAAACACCCACCGAAAAACCCAAGAAGTGTCAGGCTGGGGATGTGCCGAGGCCCCTTTCCACCCACGCGGCACGTGCGTCTCATGCGAGACACGTTTGGGGTCTCTTTGTATTCGCAGGGTGGCGTCATGCTCCGAGGCGTCACCAGCTGGGGCTGGGGCTGCCGAGTGGTACCCGCAGCCGGGCGGAGGGGGCTCGGGGCAGGCATCGCACGCGTTTAGCCCTGATTTATGCTGTCAGAGCAACCAAGCTTTTTAATTTGTGGTTAATTCGCAGCGATTCTTCGCTTCAAGAAGCTCTGCTGAGGACACCAGACGCTCCAGGAGGCGGCTCCGTGGTTTGGAAGAGGAGCAAACCCGGCTCTGCGGGATGTGCGGAGACGTTGAACCCACGTGCTTCTCCCGTGGGAGACGGGACCTGAGCATGGACAAACCCCGGCCTCCTGGAAGGGGACCTGCTTTGGTGACCCCCACAGCACCGAAATCGGGATGGAGCTGAACCTGGAGGAGTGAGAGGTGACTCTGGGGACAAGGACTGGGTGCTGCGATGGCCACCCAAAGGCATTTAGAGATAACGGGAGGACACCAGGGCCACGCGAGTCGCTCTGGACAGGGTTGGCAAAACGCCCTGGGGACACTCACCCTAAACCTCTCCGAGCCCAGCATGTCCCCGCTGACGTTTCCCGAGTAGCCAGCGCATCAAAACGTAATTTAAAAAGGAATAAAGCTTTAATCCCTCCGCGTTTGAAAACAGTCTTTTTTTTCCCCCCCGTATCCCGCTTTTGGCCCGTCCTCCCAGCTGGGGCATCGCACCTCGCTCCGTAACACGGGCCCAGCTGTAACTGCGCGGGCACCCGGCGGCAAACGAGGTTGGCATGTTAATATTTTATTTTTTATTAGCTTTTTTTTTTTTCTTTCCCCCCCCGCTTCCCCCCCCGCCGCCCCCCTCCTATTTTCCCCTTTCCGCACCACGACTCCCTGGGGCCCGGGAGGAACATCTGGCCAAGCCACTTCTGCTTCCATTTATTGGCAGATAATTTATTTGCGGGTCGGCAGGGAAAAGCGACCCAACCGTTTACTGGAGGTATAGTGGTGGACCCTTCGGGGATGGTTGCTTGAACCCGGGTTCGTTAGGTGTCTGGGGCCTGATCCAGACCCAAGGAAGTCAAACGCCGATCCTCCCCTTTAAGAGCCAGGGCTGTTAGATCTTGGTCCAAAAACACTGGGGGAAATTAGTCAAATAAATGCTCTGTGAATATTATTGCATATTATTCATTCTCTGGGAATATTTTAAAGTATTATGCGCTCCTTGTGCATATTATTAAAGCAGCTCCCACTCAAAGAAGGAAATTAAATTCTAAAACCCGGTGTTTCTCTCTGTCCTTTTATCTTTTCTGCTCTTTTTCCCCACCATCCCTTTCTTCCAAGCTCTGGACAAGGCAGAAGCATCCCAGATCCCAACGCACGAGCAGTTTCATGCGGGGATGGTCTTCCGGATCCGTGCTTTCGCGTCACCCGTCGCTGCGAGGGCTTTTCTGTCGTCCTCCCTCCCGCTTATTTCTCTTTTAGCCGTGAGCTCGACTCACTGCATCTGAAAGGTGTCAGCAGGCTCATACTCCCTCGTCAGCAGACTCTTCGAAGCTCTCTTAAGCCTTTCCAATGGCCGTGGATCCCATTCAAATTCTGTTCCCCATCTTTGGCTAAAATTATCCAGCTTTCAAAAACATAAGTGATTTTTTTATTTATTTCCCCCCTCCCCTCCCTTGCACAATCAAAAGCGTGGGCTTATTTTTCTTTGAATCAAAACGCCGAGGCGTTTTCCAAGGAGGCATTTTGGAATAAAAACAATGAAAAATGTCGCAAATTTTGCGGCCAAAAGCCACTGACCCGTTTCCCCCCGGGGAGGAGTTTCATTTACTTCTGGCGTTGCCACGCATACCGGTGGTCAACCCCAGCGTCCACGTGGCTAATTGCAGCGTATGAAACGAAACAGGAGTCTTTGCACGGGATTTTGGGAACAGCAGCCAGAGCCTGGACTGTACAGGGCACGTCACGAACCCCTTTTTACACGGGCGGCACAACGCAGCGCAACGAATCCTGCCGGTTTTCCAGCCCCCGCGGACCAGCCGGACCCGGGAGCCGGCGAGCGATCCTGCCTCAAGGCTGAGAAACGCTTCCGAAACACCCTGAAAAAAGCAATTTCCCCCCAAATTCCCGGCTAGCGCCTGGGGACCGATCTTGTATTTTTACGGACTCGGCTTGCGTGCCAGCCTCCCGTGCGCGTTTTCAGCAGCTTTGTCAAACTATTAACACCCTGCCCGGCTCTCGGTCGCCACCCCAGCGGGGATGTGTCCCCAGCGGTGGCCGGAGCCGCGTCCTTTGCCGAATCGGTGATGGAAATGCTTTTTCCTCGGGTACCCCATAAAGTTGGGACTGGAGTGGGGAGACATCTCTCCTCCCAGGGGCTTTTTGAGGTCTCGTAAGTCCCTGCGGGAATGCACGGATGGATTTGAATCCGCTTCGGGTAGCTTTTAACAGAGGGTACGGAGGACTTTGGCTCGTGCCCGTGAGATGCCGGAGGGCAGCAGGGAATGCCCACCCTTTTGGGCTCACGCCGGAGGTTTCCTTTCCACCTGCACAACCCGAGCCCGGCATCTCATTCCCAGCGTCTCCGTCCCCTGTTATCACCGGGATTTGCTGTGGACACCCCCTTTGCAGTGTGGACATCCCCCTTTGGGATTTTCAGCTGTCGTGAGCTCAGCTTTTCCTGCTTGTGACCAAATCCAAGCAATTAAATAAAAATAAAAATAAAAAAAAAAAGAAGGAAAGAAAGGAATCCAAGCCAGGAATGCAATCACCACGTGCTTTCCTAGCTTGGTAGGGCTTTGGGATGGGTTTTGGCTCTTCTGTCCTTTGCCTTTTACTTTCGACTGGGGGGGAATTAGTGGGACCGTGATGAAGAGAGTGTTTACAGGAACAACCGTTTTGGTCCCACATCTGCCCTTCCTGATGGATATTTGTTTGGGAAGGGAGCGAGCTCTCGGTGGTGGCGGATGTTGGCTTCTGCAGTTTCTTTGAACTCTGCTGGTTTAACTGGCCCCGTTACGGACTTACTCGTTTATGGTGAAAAAGTTGGGAACTGAAAAAGAAGAACCCCCTCTAGGCCAGAGGGCCAGTGGCTGCTGCGTTCCTCTCCAGCACTGATTTACTCTCTGACCTTGGCCATGTCGCCTCATCTCCCTTGTCTCCTCCATAAAAGATGGCCTGTGATGCTCACGGAGATGCCGCCATTCCCAGCCCCGTGGAAAGCCAAGGGTCAGCGTTTTTAAAGACAGTAGCCGCAAGGATGTTTTCTTCACAGGCCCTTTCTGCATTCCTGCGTTTCTAAATCCTTAGCCCTTTTAGTTTCTTGGGAAAGCATCTGGTTTCCAGCTCCGGGTCTCCCCAATCTGTCATTTTACACAAATATACAAACATCCCGGTTTTGGATGATGGATTGGGGCTGCACTTTGGCTTGGATCACACAGCCCAGACTGGAAGAGGGGCTTTGAAGTCGTGAAAATTTCACATTCCTGTCCTGCCGGCAGAACAGCGCACAGGAGAGACGTACATGCTGGGAAACACGGCCCCTGGCTCATTTACGCTGCTCCGGCGTCATCCCGTGTAACATTACACACTCATTTAATTCACCTAAAGGGCATCGTTACCCTCCGCTTCCTCTGCAATAAGGGGGAGAGAGTTGGATCTCGCATGGATTTCCACTGGAGGACGTGCTCCTGGCCTTTGAGGGAGCCCTCGGGACTGCTATTACCATAGACCCCGTGCTTAAATCCCTAAAATAATATTGCATCTGGGCCACTGAGGCTCCCTCTAAGTCCACCCTGTATTCCCAGAGCCAGCTTAACACACGCACAAATTGCCTCCACAGCAGAAAACACCCTTGGATTCATTTCCCGGCGCCTCCGTCCCCCGTATCGCTGGGATTTGCTGGGGACACCCCCTTTGCGGTGACACCAGGAGCCTTGCCTTGTCCTACAAGGCCCCGGGACGCGGGTGAGAACAGCAGGTTGTCGCCCAAAATGAGCGCGAGGGCTGTCGCGCTGGGTCCCAGGACCTTTCGCCTTACACGTGGAAAAATATTAGCCAGCACCGCGATGATTTTTCTGCTGATTTACTCGCCGAGGCCGTAAATCAGCGCTTGTCAGAGGCTTGAGTTACGTGCCTGCGCCGGAGATTGATGGAGCCAGCTGCCAGCAGGAATTACCAAGCGGCAAACTTGGGTCTGAAATCAGTGGTGCAGGCCTTGGAGCCGGCTAAAATACTCAGGTGATTTATCCAGGGGGAAACGGCTTTATGTCCTTTTCGACTGGGGTCCTCAATCCTGCCGATAAAGACCTGCAAAATCTCCTGCCTTTAATCTCGCGCGCGGGAAGGACGCCGGCAGTTTAATGAACTTAAGCTCCGCGCTCACCGTTGCGATCAGGTTTATGGGCGAAGTCCTCGTCTCAGTGGGGGATTTTGCCTTAGTCTTCAGCCGAGCCGCAGTTTACCCGGCGCAGGCTGCCCATCCCTTTTCCCTATCCCGCCTTTTTTATATCTATTTTAGCTACTGCCCGTGTATAACACCCCCAGAAAGCCTCCGCGATGCCTCCGCAAGACCAGACGGAGAGAGGGGCTGTTGGGTTCTTCGGCGAAGCAGAGCCGCATCCGTTAGGAAAAAGGCGTCCCGTGTCGCCTAGGAGTAAATAGTGAGTTAATGAATAAGGTGCCAGCAGATGGTGCTCAATAATTCGCATCCTCCTGGCTGGGACGAGGTGGTCCAAAAAGGCCGTTGAGAAAGAGGATTAAAAAGCGTCTGTAGCGCCGCAAATGGAGGAAGCTGAGGCACAGTTCATTGCATCGCGCTGACTTCATTTCAAGCGCGTCGCGGCATTAAGAAGGAAAACACCTTTTTATTGCGCGGGAACGCAAGAAGACAAGTGCCTTGGCCCCTCCTCCCGCTGCTTGTTTGCATCCCCGGCCTTTTGTTTGTTCAGAAAACAGACGGGGGGGGGGAAAAATAACATGGGGGAAAAAAAAAAAAAAAGACATTGCAATTCAGTTTCAAAAGAATCTCTCGGTGCCCTGGGGAGATAAAACTCCTAATCATATCGTTCCCTCTATCTCCCTCGGATGTTCCGCTTCCATCGCTAAACCAGTGCAGCCGTTGCTTTGGTTTTTCCCATGTGCAGGTGGAAAAGTGTGAAACGCAGTGGTTCGGAGGAGCAAATGGCCTCGGAGGCAGGAGTTGAGTGTTTTTCTTTCTCCCATTTCCATGGCTTACCTGCTGGCACTTTCTTGGATGTCCCTTTGCCTGGGTTCCCTGTCCCTGCTCCCTCCGTGTGCCCCCATAACCCACCCATTGCGTGTCTGGATTGCCCCAGTGTCACGCAGAAGCCACCTGTGACATTGAATTTCTTCGAATGAGCGTTTCACAAGGGATTTCACAAGAGGCTGGTGATAACAAATCCTCCTCCTTTAGACCCAAACCTCCTCTGGGCTCCGGGTACCAGCCGTGTGACACCCAGCCCTCAAAGGACGCTCCAGCCTGCGAAGCGCCACGTGATGAAAACATTTGTACAAACAACTTAGAGTAGAAACGCACTTTTTTTTTTGGACAGGGCTGGTGCCTGGACTGCCAGGAACAGCGGCGTGGTCCCGAGGGAGCAGCAGCGTTAGCTCATTCCCATCGGCGCGGGGAGCAGCCGGTTTCCATGCAAGGAAAGTGTCCGGGGAAGATGGTGGGATAGGGCAGCGTGGGGCACCCTGGGGACATCCCGTCTCCCGCCTGGGATGGACGAGCATCCCCCGGCAGCAGGTGCAGGGATGGAGGCAGGAAATGGTTTATAGGGCTTAGGAAAAGCTGAGGTTTCTGGCAGGTTCCTGAGGCGTTCGGTTTGGCCCGGAGTTTTTTCGCTGTATAAATTGTGGGATTAGAGTCAAACATGAAACCGGAGCAATAGGCCAAAGGCAGAGCTGGCAGCTGGCTGGAGGTTGGGTTTTAATCTGTGCAAGCGTGTCCGAGCCAGGCTTTTGGAAGAGAAAAAGGGGGAAACGAAAGAAAGGGGAGCCCAGGGAGATGGGGGGTGGAAATAACCCCCAAAGGAAGAGGGATGAGGCTGCAAGGGAGTGGAGAAATTGGTCCAGAGACCGCAGAGTGGGACGCGTCCACAAAACAAGGCAGTCCAGGGGATGGGGGAAGCCAACACCTCCCCAGGGACCGTCTCCCAGGTGGGGGCCACCAGACCTGGCACGCGTCCTCGGGGACACCGGGCACTCGCTCCCGGGGCCTCGGCTCTGCCGCCACGCGAAGCGGGAGGGTGTTTCTCCCCCGTTGGCTGATTATTATTGCTTTTGCTCGAGATGCAGTTTTCTGCTTTTCAAGATCGGGCCCATGCCCTGGGTTGACCTCCGGCGTTTTACTGCCGCATGGTTTGGATTAGCTGACTCATTGTTTATGGCGGGGTTTCACGGCCCTTTGGTGGGGCCGAGACACACAAAAATCAAACACACACACAAAAATCATCCGTGCTGGGCAACGGAGGGAGATTTCGTCTTGCAGAGCATCGATGCCTTGTGAGATAAGCAGGAAAGCAGGGGTTTCCTGGGAGTCTTGGAGAAACCTGTGATTTTTCATAGAGAATTTCTTACGTGCTGCAGGTGGCCCCCCAGGACTGAGGGGATAAACAGATTTCCAGCATCAGAAACCTTATCTCCATCCTCCCAACTTTTGTTTTCTCCAACCAGTCACCCAGACGTGCTGGGGATGGAAGTCAGATGTGTTCTGAACAGACATGAGGAATTCAAGCCGGGGAAAATCATACCCTGTGGATGAGGCAGGAATTTGAGAGCAGAGCCGCTCCGTACCGACGTTGCCTCCTCCTTCTCGTGGTTATCTGCTGAAAACACCATCCTTTAATCAGACGCCCCCTGAGCTCAGCGGTGCGGGGTCTGAGGGTCTCATCAACCTCAACAACCCAGTCTTTCTTCTTTCGGAGGCCAAGCAAAGCATCGAGCCCCACTTCTTGGTGGTGCCATTGTCCCCACGCATGACGAGATGCAATGGGAGGTGACGGCTCCCCATAGATGATGCCCACGACACATGCTCTCCTGCTGCGCTCACTCCCTGTGGCCAGGTAGGGTTTTGCTGAACAAGCCCACTCTTCATCTGCGACAAGGATATTTGAGGCTTATTCCTCCCGGCGTATGTGATCTCAGCCACGGCTGAGGACCGCGGAGGAGGTCAGGTCCGTGTCCAGATGTCCTCAGGGTCTGTGGGCGTTTAGATTGCAGATTCCTTCTGGCCCCAACCCCATCCCTGTTCAAACTCGTAGATTTCCGTTGGCTTCACCGTGCTCCTGGCTTGCAAAACACCGGAAGATTCAGCAAATGCAGCTGCTGTCACCGATTACCCCAAAACCTGCTGGCACGAGGCTCCTAAACAACCGGGGAGGCTGTCACCCGCGCACACTGCCATACCCGGCCGAGGACCTTCCTCTCGCTCCTCTCTTGATGCGAACGTGCAACGGCAAATCCGAGCATCGGTGGTGAATAAACACTGGCATTTAGGGAGTAATTTGGCAGAGCCCGGCCAGCCGCTGAAGCCCATGTTGGTGTTTTCCATGATCGAACCAAATCTGCAGAGACAGGGTGTAGTAGGGTCGCAAACCGAGGACTTCAGCAGCGATTTCTTCTGGTTCTGGCTGTAAAAAGGGGCCTCTGTACTCATTGCCCCAGATGAAAACTTGTTGTATTTACAAGTGGAGAGGTGATTTTTCAGCTCCCAAGCCCGCAAGCTCGCTCTTCTTCGTCACCAGCACTAACGATCCTGCACGAGACTGGTAAGGCTTGGGTGCGAGCTGGAAATGGCAGATGCGAACACAGCCCCAGGTTTGTCTCAGTCCCAAATTTGGGTTCAGCTCATGAAGGAAACAAGGGCAAAGTAGCAAAATTCCGGTCAGACCCATATTTGGGCTCTGAACTGCAACGCGGAGAGGTTCCCAGTAACGTGCAAACCATCTACGAGTCCTGGTCCGAAGCGAGAGGGGTTGGCAGCGCTCCCGGAGCCCTTGAGCACCACGTTGTTTCTTCCACCACGCTTGGGGTGGAGCAGCGATGTGAGCTCTGGCTGCCCTGCGCCATTTGCCACCCCAGCGATGAAGCCATTCCTGGGCTAGATAACATCTCACCAAGCTCCTTCGTTAGGTCTTGGCAGGCTTTGCTCTTGAATATTGGTGCTTGGCACCTCATAAATGCAAGGTGTGCTGGAATGGAAGCAAAATCCATAGTGTTAAAAAGCACAAGTGAAAGACTCTTGGGTCATCTTTATGTTCTTGACCTCTCTGCCACCGCTCCAAGCTGCTGTAAGCCACCCAGCGCTCTTAGCGGACAATATCCCATTGATTGCCCGAGGAGCTCATGCCAACGGAGAGGGCTCCGCTGACATTCCTGGCCCCAGTCCGCCCTTGGAAATGCCCGGGACAATGCACAGACTGTGTAGGTCAGAGCATCGTCGCACCAATCCAACCTCACTGGAGGCCTGATGATGGGCAGCACAAAAAGGGTCTTATGGTGGTGGGGTACAGGCGTTCCTTTCTCGGGGTGGTGGACGTCATTGATTTATTCCCTTTTCTCGCTGGAAACAAAATGCCCTTTAAAAAGAAAGCAAAAAAGCTGAACTGGACGTGCCTTCGCTCTGAATACCGCCGGTTCCCGCCTTGCGTGGCCTTTTCTGGAGGGTGCCCTGCCCATGCCGATAACCCCGGCTCGCGCTGGCCCCGGTCCCCGGGGAGAAGGGAATTAGCACTTCATATTTCTAATGTACAAGTCGGGAGCAAGAGGCCGGCTGGCGTCTAGGCTGCTGCTGGCCCCTGACGAAATTCCTCCTGCTCTTCGCCAACAGTCCCCGTTGGGTTTCGGCTGAGCCCTTCTCCCCAGAGAGGTGCCGGCATCGGCATCACCCCCAAACCTCCCTCCTCCCCGGAACCGCTGTCCGCAGGCAGTAAAAGCAAATCTGCTTTTAGGTTAGGGACCAGGTCTTGTAAAAGGCTGGGTGAAATGCTGAGGAGAGCTCAAATAACAACGTAAACCCGTGAAACGTGAGCAAGGGCTCCAAGGGGCTGGCTCCTGGCGGCATCTCCATCATCCAGCTCCATCCCCGGGGTCGTGCAGAGACTTTGTTTTGCTCAGCGCCGTGTGGTTGTTTGGTTGCTTTTTTTTTTTTTTTATCTTTAATACCATCTTATTTTTATAGAAGCCTGTTTCCCAAACAGGGCCTATAAAATCTTCTCCCTGCCCCTTCTTCCCCGAGTAAATATTTTTAGCTCTCGTAAACACAGGCCATTAAGCTCTTGAGAGTGAAAACCAATGCTCTGGGAGGCACCGCTATAGGGGCAACCCACGTTCCTCTCCATCTAGACATGGTTAAAGCACAACCCAAAATTACACCCTTATCTCAGCACCTCTGGCCGGACCCCGTGGCATGGGTTTGGGACCCACCAAGGTTTGAGAGCCACCAAGGTTTGGGACCCACCAAGGTTTGGGACCCTGGGAGGAGGCAAAACTCCGCAAAGCAGGTGTGAAACTGGGGGTTTTTATCAAAGTAAACCCAAAGGAACGAGATGGCCAGAGCTCGGTGGGTTGCAGCTCTCCCCAAAACGTCACTGAGCTTGGAAAACTCCCATCCCTATCATTAATTGCCCCCCAGCCTTTGCCGGATCCTGTGCAGGAGATGCTGTACACAAGGACGCTTTGCTGCTTCTCGGACCTCACGGTGCCTGGATCATGCGCTGATGAGGTTCTGTCTTTCCTTTTAGATAGCAGAGTGGGGGGAAAAAAGAAAGATTTATAAATTCTACAGTTTGAAACCCCAGCGGAGGTCTTTGATTCAACCTCCCCCCCTTCATGAGGTTTCCTGCCGTTGATGCCCGACATTTCACCAAAGTTCATCCACTTTGTTCACAGAATCCCTGCAGTCTTCACCAAATTCCCCTAAAACTGATGGAAAATTCACACACACACACACCCCTTATTTTTTCCCTAGTCAAAATGTTGACTTTTGGGGAAATCTGAGCAGCCACAGCGTTTCTCTGGGCTTTGCTGGAGGCCGGTGCCCTGGTTTTATACGAATTGATAAAGAAGTTGCCCACAAGGATCATTCGGAGCAGCCCGGCCAGAAACGCCGTCCCGTTCCCAGGTCTCGGCGTTCGACCCAGGTTGCGCAATGAGCCGGGGGAGGCTGGGATTGCGCTGATGAGTCCAAGATGTCCCCAGTAAAAGGGGACATCCAGAAAAGGCCGGAGGAAGCCACCGGTGCCAGGAAAGGACACTGGGAAAGTCTTTGATGAGAGCAGATATGACGTTGGCTTGGATGCAAGAGTCCTTTGAAGAAGCAAGGGGCTGAGGATGTGGCTTTGGGACAGCAAGTGGCTTTCTCTGGCTGGTTGGGGCTGTTTAATCTGTCTGGCCCCGGTCTGTGGGACGCAGGGTGGCCTTGGAGAGCTGGACTTACCAGGGCAAGGTCTGGAGATGAAGGCTGGGGAAGGGGCTTAGTGGCACGGCTTAGATGGAGCGAGATCAGAGCTGGGCTCCCGTCCAAGGTTGAGGGCAAGGCAGAACTCTGAATTTCCCAAGCTGCCCGAGCTTCCCGGGTTTTGCAGCTTTGCAGCCTCCCGGGAGCAGATTCCCATGGTGGATTCCCAGCGGCGGAGAGAGAAAGCTTCCCAAAAGGGCCCAAAACCCATCTGCCGAGCAGCTTCCTTCTCAGGCTATTTGCGGTACGTGGATTTCTGAGGAAAGCGGCTCCTGTTTCCCTCCGTCCCAGGGGAACCTCCCTTCCCCCTGCAGCGATGCAAGCCCGAGGCCGACCCATCCGCCCGCCCCGCGGTGCGGGCGCTTCCCACCATCCTTCGGCCCCAAAAAGCATCCCGCTGGGAAACCATTCCGTCGCCAGCAGGAGCCAGCAGGCCCCTGCTTTCTTCCTTGCTAGGGTTCCTTGGGGCGCGATTCGCACAGTTAAGGATAAGGCACATTTATTAAGCTCCCCAACTCTCTAAGCAGTGGCTGAAAGCTCAGGAGCATCCCAAGTTGTGGCTCCACATCTAGAGGGACTCCATTAACATTTCCTTCCCCTCTTCTTCTCTCCCACACCCTTTGTAGGAGAATAGCGTCGTCTGTGAGGATTGGTGGACTTTGCTTTCCAAAGGGAAAGGGGCACTGAGCGCTTTTTGCAACCCAGCCCCAACAGCTGAGCCCTCGAGCATCGTTT